>NW_028240970.1:0-31945 GCF_964263255.1 Lissotriton vulgaris
GACATCACTCATGACATCACTGATGACACCATCCTTGTGACAGACTGACAGACCTCCTTTCAGTGTAATTTAACCCTTGAAACACATATTAAAAAATAGAAACATTTTCAAAAAAATTGAGATACCCATGCCAGTTACAACAACCACATCAGTAATTCCACCTTCTATATACACATCCTCTCATTCAGCAACAGTTCTATATAGTCACTCATACATATACTCACTCATCATATGTGGTGATACAAATATACATCCTGTTACACACCGACAGTCATCCAAAAGCTACTCACACACATATTCACACATGCAAATAAACTATTGAACATCCATTTATTTGCATATACAACTATACACACACTAGCACATTACTTCTATGGAAACTTACACATACTTACTCTCTTAAACAATCACTTATAGAAACACATACTTATTTAAACAGGAACTCTTTCAATCTCTCACTCTCACATATACTCACTTATATACATCAATACTCACATATACTAGATTAAATCATATGTAGTTACTCATAAAGACACTAGTGAGGCAGGCATTCACTCACTAACACACACATATACACACACATCCACCCATACAGTCCTGCTTATATGCTGTCTTCAAAACACATACAAACAGTGAATCAGTCATTCATGCATCTATGTGCTAAGTAATACCCCCACCAAACCATACAGACACTCATACTGATACTAAAAAAAATCTATTAACCCATATACACACACATGTAGCTACTCACCAACCCATGCAGCCACTTATACACAAAGTGAAACACTGATACATAATATTTAAACATTACTCGCTAATATATGTATTCACTAAGATACACTTAAATAAGCCAGTTAACCAATCAATTTTATTTTTTAAAAACCATCCATTTAGACACTTATTTAAACATGTATTCTTCAATCGACCTTTGCATATACATATATAAAACATATTGATTTTTCAGAAAGACACACATTCACTGGATGGTGTCATCAGTGATGTCATGAGTGATGTCACTGACCATGTCATGAGTGATGTAATATGTGACGTCATCAGCAGTGCATTGCACGCGCAAGTTATAGTGAGTCCAACTAACTATAAAGTGGAATTTCAATGGTTTTATGTCAGTAAAATTTCCAGCTAACTATAACTGGTATGAAACCTATGTTTTTTTCAGTGAATTTAATAGGTTTTTTAAATGCTAATTCCTAACTATAACTGGTGTGTAACCTATGATTTTTTCAGTGAATTTCAAAGGTTTTTTAAAAGCTAATTCCTTTCTATAACTGGTGTGAAACCTATGTTTTTTTCTGTGAATTCTGTGAGTGTGTGTATAGTTGTATATGCAAATAAATGGATGTTCAATAGTGTATTTGCATGTGTGAGTAACTTTGGATGACTGTCGATGTGTTACAGTATGTATAGGTGTATCACTACATATGATGAGTGAATATACCTATGAATGACTACATAGAACTGTTGGTGAATTAGTGGATGTGTAAATAAATGGTGGAATTACTGAATTGGGTGTTGTAACTGGTATGGGTATCTCCTTTTCTTTGAAAATTTTAGTTTCTATTTTTGAATATGTGTTTCAAGGGTTACAGTGAAAGGAGGTCTGTCACTCTGTGATGTCATGAGTGATGTCACGGACCATGTCATGAGTGATGTAATATGTGACGTCATCAGCAGTGCATTACACGCGCAAGTTATAGTGAGTCCAACTAACTATAACATGGGAATTTCAATGGTTTTATGTGAGTAAAACTTCCTGCTAACTATAACTGGTGTGAAACCTATGTTTTTTTTAATGAATATATATATATATATATATATATATATATATATAATATATATATATATATATATATATATATTCACTGAAAAAACCATAGGTTATAGACCATAGACCATATATAGTTAGGGATTAGCATTTACAAAACCTTATTTTACTCACACAAAACCATTGAAATTCGCATATATAGTTAGTTGCACTTACTCTATATAGTGCACCCGCAATCCACTGCTGATGATGTCACATATTACATCATTCATGACATGGTCAGTGACATCACTGATGACATCACTGATGACATCATCCAGTGACTGTATGTTTCTGTAAAGTTAAAATATGTTTTACATATTGAATAATGAGTGGATGTATAAGTGTCTGGATGAAGGATTTAGTAGGTGCATGACTGACTGTATGAGAGAGTGATTAAATGTGTCTCACTGAGTGCATGGGTTAGTGACTAAACTGTCTTAATTTGTGCATCATTATATCTGTTGTTATGTAAACTGCTGCATGTGTTGATCAGTAGCTATATGAGTAACTATATGGGTTATTGATTGGCTGTCCAAGTATTTGTATGGGAGAGTGAGTGTGTGTGTGTGGGTGGCTGGGAGGTGTGTGACTCCGTGCATAGATGTGTGAACAGTTGATTCACTAGATGTATGGGTTCAAAACTGCATGTGGAAACAGCTGTATGGGTGGTTGACTGTGTGCATGAGTGTATTGGTGAGTGAATGGATATCTCAGTGCTACATGTCAAAGTAAGTACATCTGTAAAACACAGTACATGTGAGAGTTGACATATATAAATTACTGTGTATAAGAGCCAGTGAATGTGTGAGTGGCTGCATGGATCATTGAAAACTTGTATCAGTGATTGTATAAGAGAGTAAATATGTGTTAGAATATGTTTGAATAAGTAAGGTGTGTATAACTGTATAGTTGAGGAAATGGAGGTGTGATTGCTACTTTGCATGACTGACTAGGTGTATGAGTAACTCCATGGATGAGTGACAATTTGTGAGTGTCTGTTTACACTGAGTGTATCTAAGGTTATATTAGAGTCTGAAGAGGTTCATCGTATTATCACATGAATGATGTCATCAGTGATGTTGTCAGTGAAGTCATTTGAGTTGTCATCAGTGATGTCATCAGTGATGTCACTGACCATGTCATGAATGATGTAATATGTGACATCATCAGCAGTGGATTGCGGGTGCGCGATATATAGTTAGTGCAACTAACTATATATGCGAATTTCAATGGTTTTGTGTGAGTAAAATAAGGTTTTGTAAATGCTAATCCCTAACTATATGTGGTCTATAACCTATGGTTTTTTCAGTGAATTTTTAAGGTTTTGTAAATGCTAATTCCTAGCTATATATGGACTATAACCTATGGTTTTTTCAGTGAATTTCAATGGTTTTTAATAGCAAATATCAAAAGCTGTAAAATGTATTCTTATTTTAATGGAAAAATATATTTTATATGTTTGTAATAAAAAAAATTTATGTATATATTTTTTTTGTTTCGCTACCGGTCCGCGCACCTGGTAGCTTCCCGTTAGCTCAATTTGGTGCTGCGACCCGGTCTGCAAACCGGGAAACGTTCCATTAGCGCAACTACCGCGCAAGAAAACAACATCGTGACGCGTCGCGTAAACACGACGTATCGCATTGTAGTACTGATTGTTTTTCATCAAATACAACGTTGCTTTTTTGACTTTCCTAACATCCACTAAATCTTGCCAGATTTTCTTACTCTTTGTCGGAACCCCATTAACTAGGATAACCAGAGGTTCCTCTTCCACTTTCTCTACTCCAATTGTATTAATGTTTTTCTTCAAATCTAAAGGCAAATAAACAACTCTTCCCTTTAATCCTCTCTGTAAATCTGATGGAGGCAATTTCCCTGTCTTTGGCTCCATTCGTACAATAGCCTGAAAGGGATGCACACTTTGAATCAAAATAGATTCATAAGTATTTAAATCCTTCAATTCAGAAGGAATGTTAACCAATTCCAGATTATTATGAACCGCTCTAAATGTAAATGTAAATGTATTGGCATTTATATAGCGCACTACTTACCCGTAGGGTCCCAAGGCGCTTCGACCGCTGCGAAACCCTTCCTGGCTTCCCTGAGAGATGGTCCCTTAATGGGTATCTCCAGGGTGAGACCAGGCATCCCCGGCGGTCTGGTGGGGCTGTTAGTGAAGATGAGGCAAGCTAATGCCCAGAGTTGCCGAGTGTGATCGCTGATCAGAGTGGGCACCGAGGCGAGAGAATTATCGAGTCCGCTGACCCTTGTCCAGAAACCTACCGCGCCGGGAATCGAACCCTGGTCCCGGGCCGTCCTCTGCTCTCGGGTCTGCCGCCTCTAACCAGTGAGCCACACTGCTCTAGCAGGCATCTGGTTCCTACAAAGTGGTTCCCCCTGAAAATCCCCCGCCGGGATGTGGAAACCATATAAGAAGCCGTTCCTCGACACCCCAGCGGAGACATGATCAGGGTATTCGTTTAGCCAGGGGATCATTGCCATGATATCAACGGGGGTAGGTATTGGTACACAATGGACCCCCTCGGACCTGTTTGGCCCCTCCTCTACCCCCCGTATCACTACTCCTGGATCTACACGAACTCTCGGGGTGTGAAGAATTTCCGCAACCTGCACACACATGTCTGAACTTACATGTCCCTTGTGGCCTTGTGCAGTTGCCCCTGTTAAAGTTCCAACAAACCCCTTTCTTACCCCCATTCCCACCATTCCTTGGTTGGTGGTCGCCAGCGGGGCCCGCTCGAAAGGGCGTCGCGGGCTGTTGGCG
Organism: Lissotriton vulgaris; assembly: GCF_964263255.1. Classification (NCBI taxonomy): domain Eukaryota; kingdom Metazoa; phylum Chordata; class Amphibia; order Caudata; family Salamandridae; genus Lissotriton; species Lissotriton vulgaris. The sequence goes on from NW_028240970.1 coordinate 4,614, forward strand.
GGAAGGCCCCGACCCACTCCCGCCTAGCGCGGATGACTTTGTCGCGCCTGGCAGGAGCTGCTTCTGCCAAGAGATCGAGTCGAGACAATCCCACGTCAGAGATGAATCGTACTCCTTGGCCTTACGAAACTTCATATCGTAACCCATCCACTCATCGCCCTCATAAGTCTCATAAAAATCCATTATTCGTGCCTGATAGCAGGCCAATTCGGTCAAAACCTCGGGCTTACGTTCCCCAATAATTGCAGTAAACATCGCAAAGGCCTTGGCCCAATTTGAGATTGTCTCATCAACCCTGAAACCCGCCATTTTGGCTCGCCACACACTCGGGTGCCACAAATCCTTCTGAGTCTTAACATACTCCATCTCGCGATGGTCAGTCAGCAGAGAAAACATATTCACATACTTATCAGCCCAAATCAATTCTTTCGTGGCCAGCGGTATATGTTGGACCACCTTTTCCCTTCTCGAGGGCAAAGACCCCTCCCTTGCCATTGGCAATGCCTGCTTATCCGGCTCCATTGCTGATCCCGCTGCCTTTTCGACCCTGGTTGCTGTTCCTTCCGAGGTCACCTGTGGGGGGACAAGAGAGAGATTCGCCTTCGCGGCATCTCGCGACTGCCGCAACTGCTGCATTAGTAACTTGGCCTCCTCGGCCGTGTCTCCCGGTGCCGTAGCACCCCCTGTCTTTCTGCCGAGCCATGCGGCTAACTGGGCGGCTAACTCCGGAGGCATATCCTCCTCGCTGGTGGGCGTAACAACAACCGGGATCGGTTGGCCCGCGTCCGGGATCGGTACCGGGGCTTCGTCTGGAATGACTGGGCTTGCCGGGGGCAACTCGGGCACCGGGACCTCCCCCCCTGCCGCCCTATTCCTGACCCTTTTACCCCTCCCTGCGGGGACTACTCCCGGCAATGCCGGGCCTATAACCTTCTTTGGTTTACCCGTATTGTTCATCGCTGCCATCTGCTTCTTCATGCTTGCCATATCTTTTATCAGCATGCGAAGCATCTGGTCAGTCCCTGACTTCTTTCCGGCCTTCTTGCCAGGCATTATTATCGGATGTTCGATCCTTGTTGCTGAACACGGTCCTGGATCGTAACCTCGAAGTCGCTGAAAGAGAAACACAAGAATTACAAGTTCTCAAAATTACTCCTTGTTCCGTCGAGGGCTGACGTGCAACGAGTGGGTGCAGCTTCCAAGCACAGGAACAAGAGGATGCTTCTTCGGATTCCTGCTCTCTTTATTCCTCTTCGGGAGGGCGTGTACCCACCTCCGGTACGCCTACTGGGCGTGGCCAACGGTGTAGGTGTCTAGGACAACCCCTCTTGGGCGGGAAAAGGCGCGCCCCGGCTACGCCGCTTCGGGCATACCAGCCGTGACACGCCCCCCGCCCAAAATGGTTTCCCGGGGGGATCCGGTCCCCCTACCATACGTTCGGGGGGACCGAGTGGTCGCCCCTTTCCATTTGTTAAAACAATAAGTACACATACGTTGGTCCGATCCCAAATCAAAACAATTTTCTACCATCAAGTATGTGGCAAGATCCTTCCATTCACTATTGTTTTCCATTTTACTTTTTGCATATAAATCCACTAACTTAGTCTGATTCTTATAATAATTCCTTCGACAACACACACAAGTGAAATTAGGCCTCTCACTTGATTTCACCTGAAAGATGGAAATTTCCTTGTGAAACTTATCTATATTAGAACTCTGTACACTCTCCTCCACATTACCTTCTTCTACTGGGTCAATTTCAACAGTGTTCTCTTTACTAGCAAAGTAACAGAACTCAATTTCTTCACAAATATTCTTCACATGTAGTTCTGAACCATGCAAAAGAGCACTGCTCAATTGTTTAAGCATAATTGCTGGACTCTTAGCATAATACAACATTCTCACTAATTTCCTCACTTTATTATGATGCACTGCTAGCATCCTGAAATGATGAAAAACACTCTGGCATACTCTTCTGGAAAGACAAGCCAGTGAATGCCCAGGCAAACCTGTTACTTCTCTCACTCTGCAAGGATCTAATTCTTGCAACAACTTCATTTTCTGTTTTGAACTTTTCTTATTAAATGTACGAACAAAATCACAAAGCAAATTGATGGAATCCTGTCGCACACTGCAAATAGTACTACACTTCCAGGTGTACACTGGTCCCTTAGGACGTCTCTCTAAAACTTCATTACCTAACACCTCTTCTGTATCTGCAGACACAAGTTTTTCTTTTTCAACCGGACAACCATCTTTCACCTCATATGCTCGACCACTGGTGTCAACTGCATGCACCAAATCATTGTCCTGGAAGTAACTCTCCTCATTGAAAAATGCCTCAGAACTTGAACTATGCATCCATTCTCCTGAGAAAACTTCACAAAAATTACTACGATTAACTATTCTCTTCCATCTACTATTTGATTTGAAATCATAAATTACCTTGTTTAGTTTCCTAATTCTATTGATTACCAAAATAAATAACTTTCGCTTAATTTCGAAAGCCTGATCAATAATTTTCTCTACATTTTTCTTTTTCTTATAAAATGCCACTTTCTGTTGGCCTTTCTTAATATTTTTTAACAAATTGACAATTATCCTGTTGCGGAACATTCGCCTACGAATGTCCCGGAACTGATTTTCCCTTCTACTGCCATGCACAGAGTTATCTCCTGCTCTAACAGAAACTTTTTTGACGGGCCTTTCCTTTTCCTTTAAATTGTCTCTCTTCTTCTGCACTAAGACATGTTCTGTAGTGGTATTTTTTTGTCTGCAAATTCTTTTAAAAAATGATTTCATTTTCTTACCCGGAGCTTTTTTGGCGACTTGAAACGATTTTATAGTAGAGGACTGCTGCAAATCTTTACCAAGGTGGAGTGTAAGTCGCTTTGCTTCTTTTTGTTTCCTCTGCCTTGAGGGCATTTTTAAAACTTTCAAAAGATCTTCAGTTAAATCTGTGGAATTTTTTTAAAAAAATTGTTATTAACCACTATTACCAAACAGTAAACCAATAACAGTAGGCAAACAATTAACACACTAGTTGTCAATTCTACCTACAGTAATTTAACAACATTGACAAATTTAAAAATCTCAAATAGTAGCAATGGAATGAAATGCTGCTACATATGACCTGTGCTCTGTTATATGTTAATCTCAACAAATTTTGAGACTCTATTTCACAGTTATATATAAAAACACTTCACACAGGGTGTTTTTGAAAACTTTTATATAATTTTAAATCAACATCTACAGATTGTTCCTCATCTAGAGATTGTTCCACATCTAGAGATTGTTCCTCATCTAGACATTGTTCCTCATCTAGAAATTGTTCCACATCTAGAGTAACCCTGGGCGTAGTGTGCGGAGTGGGGCTATGCGGAGCTACTCGAAGTGGGCACAAAACTACGCCCACCCGCGCACTCCGCGTAGCCCCACTACGCGCCGCCCGCCTCCCTCCCGCCCTCCCTAAATACTTAAATAAAAGGATAGAAAGCTTTTAAAAAACACTTACCATGTCAGCCGCGTCCCCGGGGCTCCCTCTCGTCGTCCCGCGATTCGCGCCGCCACCGATTCAGATACTAATGCGCGAATCTCATTGAGCAGATATAGTCTAGCATATCCAAGAGTACCCAGAAGGTGAGGACTGTATGCAGCAGTGCAATGTACATTATTCTCCGCCTTTGACAATTACAGAAGCCTCAGCATATCCATGCCCCCTAAACAGTCCTAAATGTATATCATTATTATCATAGTGACTATGAAACTTTAGCAGTACATATTGTGAAACATAAATGACTTCAAGAAACGAGTTTTTTAACCGACAAACAAGCAAATTATTCTCCCATATTCATGTTGGGAAGTGAAATATTTATTTAAAAAAGCAGACCCCATGTTGTTCTTCTCATAAATGTGAAAAGTATTTCTTTTTTTTTTTAAACGATTTTCTGGTCATAATTTGAAAACACAGCACAGCTCCTATGTACACGCACACCCTAGCTGGCTTCCTTATTTTCTCCAAAAAGCATACTAATCTCTTTCTAAATTAAAGGAATCTTTTCTCACCTTAGTACGATTTTTAAACACATCATGTAAGCAAATTAGTCTCCCAGATTCATGGGAGAAGTACCTTAAAATTGATTAGCACACATAGGGGCGTATTTACAAGGCACATGCACCAGGGGAAAATGACTTAAATTTGCAAAGCACTCATGAGGGTGTATTTACAAGGACCTTGCACCACCTTTAACCCCTTCGATGCTTGTGACAGAACCATTCCGTCATCAGTCACGGCTGAACTGTGCTGATGACGGAATAGTTCTGTCACGACCACACCCTGTTCTGGAATGTCCAGCACAGGGGAAAAATTCAAGTAGCAGCCAAGGTGTTGAAGTCACTTTTAAAATGGGGAAAATTACGTGAATGTGGCTCATAAGCCTTGTAAATATGCCCCCATGTTGACTATGTAACTCTTGCAGAACATTTTGTGAAATCTAAATGACTTCAAGAAACGAGTTTTTAAACCAACAAACAAACAAATTATTCTCCCATATTCATGTTGGGAAGTGAAATATTTATTTAAAAAAGCACACCCCATGTTGTCCTTCTCATGAATGTGAAAAGCATTTCTTTTTTTAAAAAAACGATTTTCTGGTCATAATTTGAAAACACAGCACAGCTGCTATGTACAAGCACACCCTGTCAGTACTAATACTTCACATTATCTATAATTATAATTTGTCAAATAAGTAAAATCTTTTTTGAAAAAATAATGAAAACACTTGACACAAAACAACATTTTAAATGCACAGCTGGCTTCCTTATTTTCTCCATAAACTATACTAGTCTCTATCTAAATTAAATGAATTTTTTCTCACCTTAGCAAATGCTTTTTGAATTTCAAAACAGTCTCAGACACACACCAATTTTTCTTTAGCAGAGCAAAGGGTATGCACTCCAGAGGCTGCAACCAACAAAGGCACAGAAATGCTGTATTTCATCATACATTTCTCTCATGTCACCCAATCAAAACTCTTCCCTCACTTTTTTCAAATCAACAGCCTTCCCCCTGCCCTTTCTGCCCTTTTTCCCATAGCAACTACCTCCTGAAAGACCTTTACAAGTTCACACAACAATGTTTCAAATGAACTCTGAACTCTCAGTACACCTGCTAATCCACTGCAATGTTTCTTAAAATCATTTTTTCTTAACCATTCAAATTACATCTTTCAAAGAACACATCCATGCACCCTAACTTTCTGTTTTCGGAAATGGAAATCCACCAATCACTGCTAGTAAAACATTAGCACTGAAACTCCACAGTTTTTTTCTTTACAAACTCCTACTGTTTCAACTGCCATTTCATTTCCACACTTCATCTGACTGCAGCAGAACCTCCTCTCACCATGTTTTCTGTCTGGATTCTTGGACATAGCTACATCCACTGGGCTCACAGGTATGCTGATAACAGAAATTTACACAACCTCAATTTACAAAATGTGGAAATCAAATGGATTGGCCAAAGAGGATTGAGATGTCACCAATTGATACCATTGGTGAAAACCTTTTTACATTTGCCAAACCCTGACCTCATATTAGTGCACTGTGGAGGAAATGATTTGGGCACTTTGACTGGGGTAGGTCTGGAAATGCTTTTAAAGGACACCTTTGAGCAATTGATGGCACCTTTTCTTCAAACTGCCTTGGTATATTCCAATATATGCCAAAGACAGAAATGGAGGTGGTCCAATCAATTTTGTCCACAAATTGAGAAAGCGAGGAAGCATGTAAATAAGCCTGTTTCAGCTTATATGAGAGACCATGGAATGGGCTCCATCTACAACAATAACTTGTGTTACTACATGCAAGATATCTACAGAGGAGATGGTGTACACTTCTCAGATGAGGGAAACAGAGTTTTCATACAAAATTTAAGACTGTGTATTGGTACCTACTTATAAGTACCTAGAACTTACACAGAACCCAAAAGCTCTTTTCAGAGCTACCTTAACTATAATTACTCTTTTAAAATTCCGAATGTACCTTTTTTCACTAATTTTCACTTATGTTCGCTTCCCGGTTTGCTACCCGGTTCGCGTACCGGCAGCTAACCGCGCAAAAAATTCTAATTTTTTTCCCGACATATATGAGCCTCCTCAGCCACCCTCAGAAAACCTAGGGGGTCAGGATACGTCTCCCGTGCCCCCTTATACCCATTTCACACATTGTTATTCCTCCATCTTGTGATTAAATTCAACCGCAACACAAAATGGCGAACTCCCGTTACGCTACCGGTGAGCTACCTTGTTCGCGTACCGGGTAGCGCTTCTACCGCGAAAAATCGAAAACATTTATTTTTTATTTTTTGCCCCACGGGACCCTTTAATAGCCCCCACATCATTCCTAGGGGGTCAGGAGGGGTCTACCTTGCCCCCTTTCCTTAATTTCCCCCTTCGTTTTTCTCCACCTCTTGTCTCTCGATCCTACCGAGAGCGTACCGGTGAGCGCCCCGGTGCCCGTACCGGGGCGCGTCCCGTCAGTGCAGCAGAAAAAAAAATAATAATAATGAAGGAGTGAGCATGAGGAATGGGGACAAAGAGAGTGGTGTAAAGAGAAAGAGAGCTAGAGGGAGAAACACAGAGAGACTGTGTAATAGATAGTAAAACAGAGAAAAGGTATAAGAGGAAGTAACTGAGAAAAGGAAAATGAATAATGGAGCAAAAGAAGAGAAGAAAGAGGAAGAAAACTATAGCAGAGGTTCTGGGAGAATGTGAATGGGTGATGAAAGTAAAAGGAAGTAGAGTAAAGGATGGGGAATGACAGGTAGTGACGGAACCAGAGAAAAGGAACAGTGGTGACGGAGGGAAAGAAAATAGCAGTGAGTGTAAGTAAAGAGGAGTGAAAGAGGGTGGATTAAAGGTAATAAGGGTAAGACATGGGGAGTGACAGAGAGAAAGAACAGAGAGAGTAAAGGTAGGAGTGTCAGAAAGGGACTAAGTGAACCAGAAAAAAAGGTAAGTGAGGGAGTGTGGATGAGCAGGGGCACTGAAAGAAGTTGAATGTGGTAGGAAAGTAAGGAAAGTAAGGAAAAGAGAAGTAAATATGGAGGATAAGAATAAGTGAGGGAAGCAGAGTAAGGAAACAGGGGTGAGGTAGGGTGAGAGAAAAGTAGTGAGGTTAAAGCAAAGGGTGATGACAAACTACATTTTGTAGTCACACTCACCATATAATTAATGAAAAGTTACTTGCATGTTTAAACTACACTTTGTATCTGTGAAAGACAAAAGAAAAAACAAGTTATAATTAGTAACATATATATTTAAAAAAAGAAGAAACAGGTCAAGAGGTAAAAAATCAAAAAAAGTGTACTAAGAAATAAAGCAATGGTGAAGGATACAAAAACAGAAATAAAGTAATGTAGAAATAGAAGGAGAACAAATTACTGAAGATAAGTAAGATACTAAAAGAATGTGAGATACTAAAACGAAATCAGGAAAGAGAAGAAAGTAAAAGGAAAATGAGTGAAAAGGAAAGGAGTCTAAATGAGGATCCATTAATAAGAAAGAGGAATGGAAGATGACTGAGAGTGAGTGAAGGGGAGTCACAGAGTGAAGGGATGAAAGGAATGAGGTTAATATAGAACGATAGAGGAAAAAGGAGTGTGAAAGTAAGTACACAGAAAGACAAAGAGAAGGACTGAGTGAACTGCAGTACAATGAGTGAAGAAAGGAGCAAAAGAAGAGCAAAAGAAGGAAAGAGAGGGGAAGAGAACGAAAGCAGTGGTACTGAGAGAATGTGAGAAAGCTGAAAAGTGGTGCAAGGGAGAGAGGAAATGCAGACAGTTGAAATTGGATTGAGGAGTTGTGAAAGAAGTTGAGTAAAGGAACAGCGATGAAACAAAGTGAAAGAAAGGCAGTGTAAGTGAGTAAAGAGAGCTAAATAAGGGTGGAAAAAGGAAAATGAGTGTGAGACAATGGGGATACAATATAAATTACACAATGCAAACTATAGAATGACTTATACAATATGTTACATTGTTTATTTTTGCTGTTCTCAGAATATATTGAATTTCACTTAAATTAGTGAGTTCAAACTCTTCATCATATAACAGCGGGAAAAAAAAAACACAATCTAAAAGATTGTGTTTAAAAAAACCCTTAAAAACTAACATATCATATATGAACACTAATCTTTGATTCCCTTACTTTTCCTTGAGGCCAAATAGTAGATAGTGAAGGTTCTTTTGGTGGAAAAAAGTCTGCTGTTCTCTATAACTTCCATTTCATCGACTTCCTATGAAAAAAGATCTAAGAACATCATACCTTACACTTTCCTTACGGCCAAATAGTGTCAGATATATAAGTATTTTTTACTATGAGATCCACTTACAGTACCTATATGAGATAAATAATTTTAAACATTAGACTAACTAACTAACTAACTTTTATTAACTACTCACATCTTCAAAGGCCAATTACCTTTACTAAAACTTTGGTTTTAAAAACACTAGGTAAGTCAAATAAGAATCATTGCAGTAACTCCAAACTTTTTGACATTTTAAGTAGCATGCATAATGGCCTGATGTTGTCGAAGGACCGTCATGATAAATAGTAGCTACAGTTGTAAAGGTTCTTCCTGAAATTGATAACTGAGAAGCCACAAAATTGTTGATACAAGTTGTCAATTTAGTTCCATCAGGTCTACATCGTTGGAAAACTAAAATGATATACTGGCCATAACTTTGTATAAATAATGTGGATAGCGTTGGAAACTTACATTGGGTACACACCATATTATGATCTGCTGCTTTAACTAGATTTTTAAATGACACTGATTTACAGTCTGGTAAAGTCAAATATATAAATCTTTCAGTGTCTATTCTAGTAGTACTTGATGAACTACAGTTGTGGCAGTCATGCTGCCATTGATAAGAAAGGCTAAAAAGATTATCTATACCTTCATCTTCCAAAACACCAAACATATACAATAAAAATTACTAACAATCCTGCTGAATGTTCTGTGAAAATTTATCTTGACCAGAACACATACCTAAAATATTTCGAATTTCTGTTACACTTTCTATTTTTGCTCTATCACTGCTACATTTTTCAAACACAGAATTCAATAAACCACACAATCTTTGATCTCAATTTTCAACAATCTGTTCTTGTAAAGTTTGAAGAAAAAAAAACATTAACCACTACATTAGCATAGCAGTTGACACCAGAACTGTTTTCAAACTGAAATCCAACAACATTTTCATCAGAATCCTTTTCCTTTCTGTTTTGAATTACAGTTTCATCTACTTTTTGTCTTTTTGCTACTACCTCACTGCAATTATTCTCATTTCTTCTTTTTCGGCCTACCACACGTTTTTCAAACAGAGGATATTGAGGCAAATGTGGAGCATACTCTCTTCTTAACCTATTGTATTCTTTAACACAATCTAGATCTGCACACATCTTTGTCTCATCACACTCAATCAAGTACAATCCTGATAAAGTTCTGAGTCGTGATAATGCCACATATGCCATACCCTCTTTAAACACAGATCTTCCAATGTTCACCAAAGCACTATCTACACTTAAACCTTGAGATTTATGAATTGTCACGGCATATGCCAAACAAACAGGAAACTGTTTTCGGCGAACATATGAGTCTTTTACAAGCAAAAATCTAGCAGAACAACGACTGATTTGTTGTACTTGCTCAATGTTATCAAATTTTATTTTTGCAACTTCAATTCCATCTCTATTTCTATAATTCAAAAAATCAACAACATGACCCATTGCTCCATTTACCAGACCTCTTTCAACATTTAAATTCCTTCTCAAAATGATACGACAATTTAAACACACATTCAGAGTCTTTTCAAAACCAGCTGTTTTAGAAATACTTTGACAAGCGCGGAGAAACACGCCGCGCGCACTTAGGACCCGGCCTCTCCGGACCCCGCCCGCCCCTGGTCTCTGGTGGTTGGTCAGGCGGACGGCCCAATCGGCGTCCGGCCGACCCATTTCCGGTCCGACGATATCCCATGACCTGGAGGTCAGGGGGTGGAGACTCTGGGCCTATTTAGGGTCAACTCCCTGTGACTGGGGTCTCTGTTCCTGCTATCACTCCTGGATACCTGACTGCTCACGCTGGCACCTGGCCATTCTCGTGATCCAGGCCGGCTTTCCGAAACTCTAGAAGCAGAAGGATCGAGCATCGTTCGTGTAGCCAGGTAAGGGGTCGAGTGCCTCGGGGGGCCTCGTGGGCAGCCGTGAGTCAGGGTGGGTGCTGGGACTGGATAGGATTGTCGCTGCCTTACGGGGCTTACGGCTGTGTGCGGGGATCCTCGTGGTACGGGATCCTGCCAGGCGGCGTGAACGGTGCTTAGGGGTGCGGGAGCAGGGAAATCGGGGCACGTTAGGTGGTATAGCAAGGTAGTGCGAAGCGCGATATAGATAGCATGGTGCCAAAAAAATGGAGGACAAAAGCGAAAAGATTCTGAGCCTGAATTGGCACAAATTATGAAATTACTGCTGAAGAAGTTGAGCAAGGTGACTCCCGATAGCGGGGATGAGAGCGATTCTTCCCAGGGGGAGCAGCCCGAGGTAGTAGAGCGGCCGCGCAGGGGGGTGCCACCGAGGGCCGGTTTTCCACCATTAAAGAAGAAAGCCAGGGCACAGCCTAAAGGAAAAGGGCGAGCCAGGCAGGGGAAGAGTAGGCCTAGCCCTGCCAGGGGGAAACGGGACGAGGGATCAGTAGGTCCCGTCCCCACGCCTCCGTTAGATGCAGAGCAGGTTTACCCTTCTGTTCCCATTCCGAATGTGCCCGCGCCAGTAGACCCAGTGGTTTCAGTTTTGTCCGAGATTATGGAAGCGCTTAAGGCGTTGGCCCCGGGGGGCGAGGTACCAAAGGTTATGGTCCCTCCAGCCCCACTCCCACTGCAGCCGGTGGCCGCAGTGGCAGCCGAGTGTGATCCGTTAGATAGCTTGCTGGTGTCAGTTTCCATATTAGTGGGCCAATTATCAGCTCCGGAAAAAGTATTAGAGAGAGTGAGCGCTGGAGCGGAGGCACCGTGGGTGCCCCCTCAGGCCACAGAACAGGGCTCGTTGCAGGACATTCAGAGGCAGTTGGCGCTCTTAGTCGAATCGCGCAAGGCGTTGCCCAGCGTAGCGATTGGAGCCCATCCCCCTGCGACAGCAATAGCTGTAAAAGCCTACAGGAGGTAAGCCTGGTGACGCTACAGCAAGGAGCAGTGAGTTGGGGGCTAGTCAGGGGAACGTGTTGTCTCAGTCAGGGATGTTAGCTACGCATGTGAGTATGGAAATGCGAAGGAAGATTTGGAAGGGTGCCTACGTAGATATATTCTCCCTTATCAGGCCGAAGAGAAGAGAGGAGGATTACAAGGACAGGGAGGGGAAAGAGCACTCCTTCCGAGATTGGAGACCTAGGATTGAGGAAACAATAACCAATTGGCTGTTCGGCTTTCACGTTTATGTGACAGTGTTGTTGGAAAAAAGGCCAGAGTTGGCTATCCCGTTGGTGTTTTACACCAATAAGATCGTGAAGGCCCACTCCACTCATGGGGGTTCAGCCTGGCTGACATATGATAGGGAGTTTTGCTGGGCGAAGGAAGAAAACCCCTCCATTTGTTGGGATCAGGTTGAGGTCAATGCCTGGTTAGAGAGCGTGAGCAATTGGGAACACCCGGCTAGGCAGCCTTTTCGGACTTCCCAGGGAGGGCCGGGCGAGAAGAAAGGTACATGCTGGGCATTCAAAGGCAAAGGGTGCACATGGCCCCCCGGGCAGTGCAAGTTTAAGCATGCATGCGCCTACTGCGGTCACCCGTCCCATCCCGAATCCAAGTGCAACAAGAAATCCAAGGAACGGGGGGTACAGGCAATAAGGATATCAAGCCCCCCCAAGTCTAATCTGCCTACTCCAGTGGGTATTGAAAAGATGATTTTTTTGGTTGAACAGGTACCCAGACAGGGCAGCTGCTAAGATGTTGTTTGAGGGTTTTTCCAGGGGATTTCGTATCCCAGCGTCTCATGTCCCCCCTATTAGCCAGTGTAGGAACCAAGTTTCAGCGGGAACCCATCCCTCGGCAGTGGCCAAAAAGGTGGAAAAAGAGCGGGCCTTAGGCCGAGTAGCAGGCCCTTTCCCGGCTCCTCCCTGGGAGAACTATGTGTGCTCCCCTCTGGGAGTAGTGCCCAAGAAGGAGCCGGGACAATTCAGGATAATTCATAACTTATCTGCACCAAAGGATGCATCGGTAAATGATGCCATCGACCCGGCAGTATGCTCAGTGACGTACTCGTCCTTTGATGCCGCGGTTCAGAAAGTGAGGGATCTAGGCCGGGGGGCGTTGCTAGCGAAAACAGATATTGAGTCAGCATTCCGCTTGTTGCCGGTGCACCCCGAGGATTACCATTTGCTAGGCTTTCAGGTCCAACAGCAATTTTATTAAGACAGATGTATGCTTATGGGTTGTGCGGTCTCCTGCAAGTACTTTGAGACCTTTAGCTCCATGCTGCAGTGGGTGTTTTCGCAAAAGTCAGGATGTACAGATGTGGTGCATTACTTAGACGACTTCATGGTGATGGGCCCCGCGTCTTCAGATGCCTGCGCTTTGGCCCTGAGTCAGCTGGTGGCTATGTTGAAGGAATTTGGAGTGCCGCTGGCACCGAGCAAGACAGTCGGCCCTGACACGTGCATGTCCTTCCTCGGCATCAAAATTGACACAGTAGCGGGGGAATGTAGATTGCAATGGATAAACTAAGAGCTTTCACCCTAGCCATTGAGGTAGCCTTGGCGTGTCCGAAGGTGACGTTGCATCAGTTACAGGTTCTTGTGGGTCAGCTAAATTTTGCTTTGCACATCATTCCCATGGGGCGCCCTTTCTCGAGGTCTATAGCCAGAGCGATGGTAGGTCTTACCCAGAAGCATCATCGGGTGCGATTAAAAGCAGGGGTTAAGGAGGACCTCAAGGTGTGGTGTGGCGTGACTTCCTGACAGACTTCAACGGGCGGGTAGTTTGTCCCGCACTGCCGGTGTCCAGTGTTGAACTAGGCCTATACACCGATTCAGCCGGGAGCGTTGGTTTTGGGGCGATCTTGGGCCCTTCCTGGTGCGGGACGGTCTGGCCAACGGAGTGGCACTCAGCAGGCTTGACAAAGAATTTAGCTCTCTAAGAGCTTTTTCCCATTTGGGTGGCAGTTACGGTCTAAGCGGAGCGCTTCAGGGACAGGGCAGTGACCTTCTGGTCGGATAACATGGAGGTGGTTCAGGTTATCAATCGGCAAGGGGCGACTTGCCCACAAGTGCTGAGGTTGTTGAAGCTGTTCGTGTTGGCATGCTTAAAATTTAATTTGACTTTTAAGGCTGCGCATATACCTGGTGTTGATAACCATGCTGCTGACGCTTTGTCTCGCTCCAAGTTGCAGGACTTCCGGAGGTTCCACCCGCAGGCGGAAGAGCGCATGACGACGTTCCCTACATCACTGTGGAAAATTGGAGCCTCGCTTTAGCTGGGCTGGTAGGTGCCGCTCTGAGTGATCGCACCAAACATGCCTATCAGTCACAGTTTAATGTTTACAGATCATTTGTGGAGCAGACAGGAAATGCGAGGATCTTTTCTACTGAAGCGATGTACCCTTTTTTACAGGCTCTGCGGGATCAGGGCAAAACAGTGTCATATGCTAGGGCCTACCTTGCAGCGATAGGCTTCTTTGCTAAACTAGCAGGGGAGCGGGACCCTGGGGCTTCATTCTTGATCAGGAAGGCCTTAGCGGGATGAGCCCGATTAGAGGGGCCACGGCGGGACTGTCGTAGGCCTTTGGATCTCCCGAACTTGATTGATATTTTGGGAGTACTGCCTGTTATTTGCCAGTCACCGTTCGAGGGAACCATGATGGGGGCGGCCTTCTGCCTGGCCTTCTACGGGCTCTTTTCGTCCATGAAAACGGGGATTGCCTGTCCCAATACCAGTTTAAGGGAGTATTCGGGTTGGCTCTGGGGAATCTGGGTCTGGGTGCAGTGGGTTACTCCTCCCATTCCTTTAGGATTGGCGCCGCAACTTTGGCGGCAGGAGCCGGTCTCGCCCCCAACACTGTGAAAGGCGTAGGTCGCTGGACCTCTGACTGCTATAAGCGATATGTAAGGCCTGAATTGTTGTGAAAACATATGTGTGCAGTGTCTAACGGCTCCATCTCTCTCCTTTCTGATTAGTATGCCCGCTTCCGTGGTATGGGTACTTGGGCACTCTTTCGTGCGTCGCGCGGCAGTGCACTTGCAGCGAAGAGAGGTGGTGAAACCGGCCGCATTGGGCGAGACCGAATTCGTATGGCATGGCGTTGGAGGGATGCGTATCCGACACTTGAGGCGGATCATCGAGGAGCTCAGAGCACGAGAGCATAAATCGCCTGCTCTCCACTGGGAGGAAGTGACCACCGGCTGGAGAGGCTAGGGCGACAGATTTCGAGCTTCCCGGGCGACCCTGGGCAGCCTGGTGGTCGAGAGGTGGGCCCCGGTAATGGCGGACAAGGATCAAAGGGCGGGACCCACCACTCTAAGGGGCAGGTGCACGGCACTTGGCGTAGGGTACCCAGTTGCGAGATGCGAACCAGATGGTGTTCCTCCCTTAGGGTTGGGAAGGTGATGGAGCATGATATGCTCATAAATGTAGTTATGAATATAACTTGTAAATATTAGATATGTATGTTATTGCTTGTCATGTTTATACAATGTTGTGAATAAACATGGCCTTTTTAACCCCACTTGAATCTCTTGGTTATTTCAAAATGTGGGGATCTTGCATGTCTAGGGAAGTTGGGCGGCGGGGGAATATCTGGAGGGTATGGGTCCTATTCTCTAATGAATCCAATTTTGTTTTCAAATTATCTGACACAACAATTGTTGCACCCATATGCTCTATTTTATCTATTGCTTCCAGTTTCACAATTTCTTCATTTTCTAACTTTAACATTTTGTTGTTGAAGATGGAACATTCTTGCAAAGTTGGCATCAAACATATCCCAGATTTCTTCTCAGTCATTTTTAAAAAAATATTCTCTGGAAGAATGTTTTCATTTGGATACAAATTTGAAATTAATCGAGCATGTAAAGCTTCTTTCCCAAGCTCACTTACTTTTCCGATTCTTACATCTAGTAGAATATTTTTATAATCTTCATCCTTTGCCTGTCGCATATTTTGAAGGAGTTCAGCATATTTAAAATGTAACCATATATTAACGTTTCCAATGCTTCCAAGAGACTTCCTGGTATCTTCATGCGTAAGCATTTTAAACACTGGTTGTCCTTTTACTGGAGTCAACTGCAGTAGATCTCCAAAAACAATAATGTTTTTTCCTCCAAATAACACATCATACTCTGTTCTAAGAATTTCTTGCATTCTCAAATGCACAAAAGCAAGCATTAGATTTGAGACCATGCTTACTTCATCAATGATAAGAAGTTTCATTTTCTTCAAGACTCTGGAAACTTCAGAACACGCATCTCCTGATAGCTTGTTGTAATGCAATTTATTATCATGCTCAACTGGCAGCATCAGTAAACGATGTAGAGTAATCCCTTTAATGTTATGTGCTGCCAGTCCAGTTGGAGCGGTTACAACACAAGACAGCGGTGATTCAGTCCTTTTCTGCAAATAAGTTGCAATGGCTTTAATCAGAAAACTTTTTCCTGTTCCCGCTTCTCCACTTACGTACAGTCGAACAGGATTAAATGATGTACATGAGCATACTTTTTTCTCATGTCTGAATCCATGTTCAATCTGTTCTGTAACTTCGTCATATATCTTTTTCTGCTCAAGGTTTAGTTGCTTTACCAAATCTTTTAAGTTAACTCCATCCTCTGGAGCTTGTTCCGTAGCTCTTTCCACCTCATCCATGGCAGCTGCAGCTTCATTTTGGATAATTGGTCCTCCTAGTGGATCCTGACTCAATGAAGTAGAACTCTGACTGTCTTGAGAACTGTCTCCAGCAATTTCTTCAGCAATTGTGGTTTCTTGCTCTATTTCTTCGTTCAACATTTGCAGATAATTTGAAAAAACAGAACATTCTATGGTATCCTTAGTTGCATTAAAAGAGTCTTCATAACAGAGGAAATCTCCAAGTAGTTCCTCTTCTGTGCGCCATGGCTTAAAGCGTTGCAAAAGAGCTAAATAGTAAAATTCTCTTTTGTCTGGAGCTTCGCAACTCAATTTTCGATGATTAATCAAATGGACTTTTCTCTGCTTCACTAGACATCCTTCATACCCAATGACAGCACATTTTCCATTATTGATATCTTCTGTGAGGTTCCTCTTATAACTGTAGTTTTGCGGAACTTCATACAAACAAGTTTTCTCAAGGTGAGTTCTTCTGTTTGGATAGTATGTATCCAACATGTTTGTATTCAAAATATCTGTACTGTTTGGTTCTTTCTCCGCCAAATATTCAATTTCTTGTATAGATTTCAAAACTCGGTTTCGTGTTGCAGCAAGACCTAGACTCACCTAAATGATTGTTCTTGATTTGGCAGAGAGACTTGCTGATGATAACCGATCAGAACATTCATATGCTCCAATTTCTCGATGCGACAACATCTTCAGACTGAAACTGTATAATTTCTTGCTTAGACTCTTTTCATGTGAAATGTCCTCCCACATTCCCTTCAGTTCTGTCTTTTCTTTTTTTGTGATGT
This sequence comes from Lissotriton vulgaris, assembly GCF_964263255.1. NCBI lineage: Eukaryota > Metazoa > Chordata > Amphibia > Caudata > Salamandridae > Lissotriton > Lissotriton vulgaris. The sequence goes on from NW_028240970.1 coordinate 21,309, forward strand.
AAGATGTCACATATCGAGCCACAGCAATAGAGTTGTCAGCAACGAACTGAATATCCATGTTCGCATTCCACATGGACAAAATCACTGGGTTGTAGTCGTTGATGTACTTGGACTCTTCGTTTCTTTTTAAATTATATGTATTTTTGGGAGATTTCCTCGTCACAGTATGTCGTAGAGATGACATCAAATTATTTACTCTTCCCTTAGAAATCACTGGTCGTGGAAACGTAAAACGACATTTTGTGTAGTACTTTTCCTTGTTTTTGAATTTTCGACGACAGTACTTTCCACAACAATGAGATTGAAAACGTAAAACTTGTTGCCTTAAACTGTTTTCTTCAGTAGTTTTCGGAACAGCACATGCTGAATACTCTTCAATGAAACTCATCACTGTTTAATCCGAATCTGATCCAAGTTTGGGTGCATCTTTAATCCATAACAACATATGTATAGGAGGAGAACCTCTCGCTTAATATTCCTTCCTCCAAAAGAAATCCAAAACCTCTCCAAGGGGAGGATTTTTTTGTTGGTAATAAAAGACATCATAGCTTCAAATCTATGATTAAAATATCTGCAAACATTCACTGGATCCAAAGAACACAGTTCTCCAGGTGTTTTCAATTCTATATTTTGCATGTTTCCATTTGCCTCTCGCAGAAATTGAAGTAAGTCGTCCCATGCATACTCAGCACAGCTAAGAGTGAGGAACCATGTAGGAGTTCCTAAGTTTCTTAGCATACATTACAATTCCCCATGGCGACGGAACCAATACTCGTTTGTTCCACGCTGACATGCCATGAGATTGATTAGCTGAGATTCCAAAATACTGTCTTGCAGATTGACTTTCTTCATAAAGTCCCTTGCCGAAACATTTTGCTGATGAGCTCCACTTTTTCAGTATATGATTAACTGCATAAGAAAGCCCAGACAAATCACTTTCATACAGTAGATGAAACAAATACGGAATGCATTGACGAAACCTTGGATCTTCAGCATATAATCTTAAAGTCCGGAATTCAGCTGCAGGAATTTGAACTGGTCGATCGTCATATTGTCCACCTCGACCTGTTGGAAATAACTGTGGAAAACAACGAGCTTCCAAACTTTCTTCCCATACACTAATAGGACTTCCTTTTGCTGCTTTCATTTGAAACAAGTCAATTGCATTCCCCATTACTTTTTTGGAATGCAAAGGATGAACAGTATAATGTTCATATATTTCTTCACTTCTAGACAAATCAACTTTTTCAATTTGGCCAACTGAACAATCACTGTCTTCTTCTGTAGCTGTTTCCTCTGCTCCAACACTTACATCTTTATAGTACTTTTTGACTTTCCTAACATCCACTAAATCTTGCCAGATTTTCTTACTCTTTGTCGGAACCCCATTAACTAGAATAAACAGAGGATCCTCTTCTACTCTTTCTACACCAATTGTATCAATATTTTTCTTGACATCTAGAGGCAAATAAACAACTCTTCCCTTTAATCCTCTTTGTAAATCTGTAGGAGGTAATTTCCCTATTTTAGGCTCCATGCGAACAATAGCTTGAAAAGGATGGACACATTAAATCAAAATTGATTCATAAGTATTTAAATCAATTCAATTCAAAAGGAATATCTATTTACTGAAGATTATTATGAGCAGCTCTAGCAGGCATTTTATTTTCATTTAATTTTTTCAAACAATAATTACAAATACGCTGATCAAAACTCAAATCAAAAGAATTCTCCACCAACAAATAACTTACAAGATCCTTCCATTCACTATTATTTTCCAATTCACATTTTGCATATAAATCAACTAACCTAGTCTGAATCTTATAATGAGTCCGTCGACAACACACACAAGTTAAATTAGGCCTTTCACTTGATTTCACCTTAAACTTGGTAATTTCCTCGTCAAACTTTTCTGTACTTGAAATCTGCACATTGGCTTCCACATTACCATCCATTACTATATCCATTTCTACACTGTCCTCTTTGCTCCCGAAATAACAAAACTCAATTTCTTCACAAATAGTCTTCACATCTACTTCAGATCCATGCAAAAGAGCACTGTTTAATTGTTTAACCTTAAGTGCTGGACTTTTTGCATAATACAACCTTCTCACTAATTTCCTCACCTTATTATGATGCACTGCTAACATCCTAAAATGATGAAAAACATACTTTTCTAGAAAGACAAGCCAGTGAATGTCCATGCAAACCTGTGTTTTCTCTCACTCTGCAAGGATCTAACTCTTGCAAGATCTTCATTTTTTGTTTTAGACTTTTCTTACTATATGTACGTAAGAAATTTCGAAGCAAATCGATTGAATCCTGTCGCACACTACAAATACTACTGCACTTCCATGTGTACACTGGACCCTTAGTACGTCTCCCTAAAACTTCATCAGCTAACACCTCTTCTGCATCTCTAGACACAAGTTTCTCTATTTCCATCACACAACCATCTTTCACCTCATATGCTCGACCACTGTTGTCAACTGCATGCACCAAATCATTTTCCTGAAAGTAACTCTCCTCATTAAAAAATGGCTCAGAACTTGAACTATGCATCCATTCTCCAAAAAATACTTCACAAAAATTAGTCCGATTAATTATTCTTTTCCAGCTTCTGTTCGACTTGAAAACATCAATTGCCTTATTAATTCCTAATTCTATTGATTACTAAAATAAATAATTTTTTCTTAACTTCAAAAGCCTGATCAACAATCTTCTCTACACTTTTCTTTTTCTTGTAAAAAGCAGCTCTCTGTTTACCTTTCTTTTCATTTGTTAGCAAATTTAAAACTACCCTATTGCGAAACATTCATCTACGAATGTCCCTAAATCGATTTAACCTTCTATTGCTATCCATATTCTTCTCTCCTGCTCCAATAGAGACATTTTTTGAGGGCCTCTCCTTCCTTTTCAAATTTGCTCTTTCCTTCTAGATCTTCACATTACCGTTAACATTTGTTTTTGTTTTACATATGTTGCGAAAAAAAGACTTAGTTGTCTTACCAGGAACTTTTTGAAGTACTTGTTGTAAAGGATTCCTTTACTTCCGTTGCTAATTTTGCAATTTTCCGTATGGTATTTTTTCTTCTCCTTTGCCTTGACGGCATTTTTGCTTACTTTGTAAATGTTGATTTCAATCTGTTGTAAAGAAAAAAAGTAACACATTATAGACCACTATTAGCAAACAACAAAGCAATCACAATAAGCAAACAATATAAACACTAATTTGCAACATATCTAAGTTTATACTACAGCAACTATGTAACTAGGAGTAAGACACAAACCAACAGCAAAGAAACTCGGGGCCTTATTTATGGAGGCCTTGCGCCACTGGTGCGTCACTTTTGTCCCATGTTAAAAGTGACGCACTGGCGCCACAAGGCAATCATAAATAACACCCAAATGTAAATACCATTAATTTGCCCCCAAAATCGTTTTTTGAATAACATTTTAGAAACACAGCACAGGACCTATGTACAAGCATTCATTTTCACTACTGAAACCTCACTGTTTCACAAAATTCAAATCCTCTATCTTGCAAATGTTCATAGCAAGCATTATCAAAAAGCAAGACAAAAATCAACAGCAAAGAAACTCAGGACCTTATTTATGAAGGCCATCCACCACCGATGCATCACTTTTTTCCCATGTTAAAAGAGACGCTCCAGCGCCACAACGCAATCATAAATAAGGCCCAAATGTAAATACCATTGATTTGCCACCAAAATAGTTTTTGGAATAACATTTAAAAAACACAGCGCAGGACCTATGTACAAGCATTCAATTTCACTACTGAAACATCACTGTTTCACAAAATACAAATCCCCTATCTTACAAATGTTCATAGCAAGCATTATCAAAAAGCAAGACACAAACCAACAGCAAAGAAACTCAGGGCCTTATTTATGAAGGCCTGCCGCCACCGGTGCATCATTTTTTCCCCATGTTAAAAGTGACGCACCAGCACCACAAGGCAATCATAAATAAGGCCCAAATGTAAATACCATTGATTTGCCACCAACATCTTTTTTGGAATAACATTTAAAAAACACAGTGCAGACCTATGTACAAGCATTCAATTGCACTACTGAAACCTCACTGCTTCACAAAATACAAATCCCATATCTTACAAATGTTCATAGCAAACATTATCAAAAAGCAAGACACAAACCAACAGCAAAGAAACTCAGGGCCTTATTTATGGAGGCCTTGCGCCACCGGTGGTTCACTTTTGTCCCATGTTAAAAGTGACGCACCAGCGCCACAAGGCAATCATAAATAACACCCAAATGTAAATACCATTGATTAGCCCCCAAAATCGTTTTTTGAATAAAATTTAAGGAACACAGCGCAGGACCTATGTACAAGCATTAAATTTCACTTCTGAAACCTCACTATTTCATAAAATATAAATCCCCTATCTTGCAAATATACATAGTAAGCATTATCAAAAAGCAAGACACAAACCAACAGCAAAGAAACTCAGGGCCTTATTTATGGAGGCCTTGCTCCACTGGTACGTCACTTTTGTCTCATGTTAAAAGTGACGCACTGGCGCCACAAGGCAATCATAAATAAGGTCCAAACGTAAATACCATTGATTTGCCCCCAAAATCGTTATTTGAATAACATTTTAGAAACACAGCGCAGGACCTATGTACAAGCATTCAATTTCACTACTGAAACCTCACTTTCACAAAACACAAATCCCCTATCTTGCAAATATACATAGAAAGCATTATCAAAAAGCAAGACACAAACCAACAGCAAAGAAACTCAGGGCCTTATTTTTGGAGGCCTTGCGCAACCGGTGCGTCACTTTTGTCCCATGTTAAAAGTGACGCACTGGCGCCACAAGGCAATCATAAATAACACCCAAATGTAAATACCATTGATTTGCCCCCAAAATCATTTTTTGAATAACATTTTAGAAACACAGCGCAGGACCTATGTACAAGCATTCAATTTCACTACTGAAACCTCACTGTTTCACAAAATACAAATCCTCTATCTTGCAAATGTTCATAGCAAGCATTATCAAAAAACAAGACAGAAATCAACAGCAAAGAAACTCAGGACCTTATTTATAAAGGCCTTCCACCACCGGTGCATCACTTTTTTCCCATGTTAAAAGTGACGCTCCAGCGCCACAACGCAATAATAAATAAGGCCCAAATGTAAATACCATTGATTTGCCACCAAAATCGTTTTTGGAATAACATTTAAAAAACACAGCGCAGGACCTATGTACAAGCATTCAATTTCACTACTGAAACCTCACTGTTTCACAAAATACAAATCCCCTATCTTACAAATGTTCATAGCAAACATTATCAAAAAGCAAGACACAAACCAGCAGCAAAGAAACTCAGGGCCTTATTTATGGAGGCCTTGCGCCACTGGTACGTCACTTTTGTCCCATGTTAAAAGTGATGCACCGGCGCCACAAGGCAATCATAAATAACACCCAAATGTAAATACCATTGATTTGCCCCCAAAATCGTTTTTTGAATAACATTTTAGAAACACAGCGCAGGACCTATGTACAAGCATTCAATTTCACTTCTGAAACCTCACTGTTTCACAAAATACAAATCCCCTATCTTGCAAATATACATAGCAAGCATTATCAAAAAGCAAGACAAAAATCAACAGCAAAGAAACTCAGGACCTTATTTATGAAGGCCATCCACCACCGATGCGTTATTTTCTTCCCCATGTTAAAAGTGACACACCGACGGCACAAGGCAATCATAAATAACACCCAAATGTAAATACCTTTGATTTGCCCCCAAAATCGTTTTTTGAATAACATTTTAGAAACACAGCACAGGACCTATGTACAAGCATTCAATTTCACTACTGAAACCTCACTGTTTCACAAAATACAAATCCTCTATCTTGCAAATGTTCATAGCAAGCATTATCAAAAAGCAAGACAGAAATCAACAGCAAAGAAACTCAGGACCTTATTTATGAACACCATTGATTTGCCACCAAAATAGTTTAGAATAAAATTTAAAAAACACAGCGCAGGACCTATGTACAAGAATTCAATTTCACACCTGAAACATCACTGTTTCACAAAATACAAATCCCCTATCTTACAAATGTTCATAGCAAGCATTATCAAAAAGCAAGACACAAACCAACAGCAAAGAAACTCAGGGCCTTATTTATGAAGGCCTCCCGCCACCGGTGCGTCATTTTTTTCCCATGTTAAAAGTGACGCACCGGCACCACAAGGCAATCATAAATAAGGCCCAAATGTAAATACCATTGATTTGCCCCAAAATCGTTTTTAGAATAACATTTTACAAACACAGCGCAGGTCCTATGTACAAGCATTTCATTTCACTACTGAAACCTCACTGTTTCACAAAAGACAATTCCTCTATCTTGCATATTTCAATATCAAGCATTTCCAAAAAAAATGCCACAAACCAACAAGAAAAAATCTCAATCTGCTTCCCAATTTGAGGTAACGCAAGTGACATAATGCTAAAACATTCAAATATATTTCTTTACAGAGGCAGACTCTATTAATTGCTTCTCAAAAAAATAAAAGCCATTCTTATACCCCAAAATCGTTTTTTAAATAACTTTTTACAAACACAGCACAAGTCCTATGTACAAGCATTCAATTTTACTACTGAAACTTCACTATCTGCTTCCAAATCTTCTCCATAGAGCAAATAAGTCTCTATCTAAATTAAATGAATCATTACTTACCTTTACAAATGCTTTGGGAGATTAAGAACAGTGTCAGGCACACACACACCAATTTTTCTTTAGCAGAGCAAAAGGTGTGCACTCAATACACGGAAACCAAGACTGGCAGAGAAAACCTCTAATTCTACACACATATGCCTCATTTCAACCAATCAAAACTCTTCCCTCACTTTTTTCAAACCGACACCCTACCCCCTCTCAGACCTTTCTATCTGTTACCATAGCAACTCCCTCCTAACTGAACTCTTAGGTTCAAAAGTTTATTCTACAATGTTGCAAATTAAGTCAGCAAGGATGTTTGACCTCTCAATACACCAGCTTATCCAGGGCATTTTTGCTTTTAGTAACTTTTTCTTAACCATTCAATTTGCTTCTTTCACGCAACACAACCATGCACCCTAACTTTCAGTTTTCAACTATCTGAATCCACCAATCATTGCTTGTGATTCAAGAGCAGAGAAACTCCACAATTATGTTTTTTGTAAACTCCTACTGTTCCAACTGCCATTTCATTCCCACACTTCATCTGACTGCACCAGAACCTTCTCTCTCCATGTATTCTGTTTGAATTATTGGACATAGCTACATCCACTGGGCTCAAAGGTATGCAGCTTGCAGAAATTTTCACAACCTTGATTTACCAAATGTGGAAATCAAGTGGATTTGCCAGAGAGGATTGGGATGTCACCAATTGATACCATTGGTGAAAACCTTTTTGCATCTGCCAAACCCTGACCTCTTAATAGTGCACTGTGGAGGAAATGACTTGGGCACGTTAACTGGGGTAGGTCTGGAAATGCTTTTAAAAGACACCTTTGATCAATTAATGACACTTTTTCCACAAACTGCCTTGGTATATTCCAATATATGCCAAAGACAGAAATGGAACGGTCCAACCAATTTTGTCCACAATTTGAGAAAGCACGCAAACATGTGAATAAATCTGTTTCTGCTTACATGAGAGACTGTGGAATGGGTTCAATATACAATAATAACTTGCGTTACAACATGCAAGACATCTACAGGGGAGATGGTGTGCACTTCTCAGATGAGGGGAATAGAATATTCCTCCTGAATTTAAGACTGTGCATTGGAACCTACTTGTAGGTACCTAAATCAGCCACAGAACCCAAAAGCTCTTTTCAGGGCTACCCTACCTCTGATCACTCATAATGATTTTCTTTTTCTAACGTTTTTCACTATTTTTCCCTAAAGTACGCTCCCCGTACGCTTCCCGGTGCGCATACCGGGTGCTGCCCCTGCAAATGTTTTTAAAAAATATATATTTTTTGGCCTATGTGAGCCTCATTAGCCCCCCTCAGAAAACCTAGGGGGTCAGGGGCTGTCTACTGTGCCCCCTTCTACCCATTCCCAACGTTGTTTGACCTCCATTTTATGTCTCGATTGTACCGAAACACAAAATGGGGGACTCCCGTAACGCTACGGTGCGCGTACCGGGGCGCGCACCGGTAAGTGCTCCCTAAAGAAAGGTGGGAAAGTAATTTACAGAAAAACCACTGGAGACACTTTCATCAAATAAGGAATAGGCCCTACTACATAGCAGTCCCTACCATTTACCCAAATTTGGTAGAATTCCATTGAGACATTTAGGCTGTAGGCCTGTCTAAATATCCTGAGGTAAATTACATGACAAAAACACATATGAAGTATTAGAATTAACAACCAATTAAAAAGTTTCTTTCATTTTCTACGATTATTTCCTGACATTTGATTGGTTATGTACATGAATATATATTAAAAAAGAGAGGGAAACACAGCCATTTTGACTACTACTTCCTGAAGTACATTTGAAAAGGAATTACACTGAGAACTTCAACTGCTTTCTCAAAGGTAAGTTGTTATTTTGGAAAGTGAAGTATGTTGTGCACTTTAAGTTAATTTGAGAAAAAATATTCTGATAGTTATGTACTATCCCTCTGTAATAGTTATAGATTGAGATAGGCTTCTCTGTTATAGTTATAGATTGAGTTAGGCTTCTCTGTTATAGTTATAGATTGAGTTAGGCTTCTCTTGTATAATTATACATTTACTTAGGCTTTATCACATACACTTTTTTATATTTCTAATTCCAGCCTGATACCATACACTTCTCAAAGATAACTTCACTGTTAAAACATCCAAACTACCTGTCTGAACTTAAACCCAACGGTGTCCTATCTCTGCTGATATATTTATTTTTTATTCAATTTACAGCATCAAAATGGAAGGAGAACAGAATATTTCTTTTGAAATTGTTTTGGACAACAACCCTGAAGAAAAAATTGCTGAAAATTATAACTTTGATTTTATGGATGAGTCTCTGGACCATGAATTAGTTCAGTGTGTGGAATCAATGGAATCACAGAATGAAAATGAGGACATTCCAGACAATATATTGTTAGAAGTTTTATTAAATTATGAAAAAGAATCAGAAGAATAAATGTATATTTAATAATCAAAAATTGTTCGAGACATTATTCATTTTTATATGTAATTCATCAAGTAGTTCCAAAATGTTTATGATATAAAGTGAGACTTATAGTATACTGTGCAAATTTGTTGTGTTACATAGTAAGTTTGCTCATAGTTACTTCCTTTCTCCCACTATATTATCTCCAATGTGTATTTAACATCTCTTTAACATCTCCTGCCTCCATGTTGTTTCTGCTTTCCTGACAGACTATGGTATGAATTCCATATACCACAATAACTTCTGTAACAACATGCAAGATATCTACAAAGGAGACGGTGTATATTAAATTTTAGACTCGGCATTGGTACCTACATGTTGGTACTTAATAAAAAAAAACAACAACAAAAAGAACAATTAATAAACATACAATTATTGAAAAGTCTGTCATTCTTTTTTCCCCATGGTACGCTCCCCGGTACGCTCCCCAGTCCGCTCCCCGGTGCGCGTACCGGGCGCTCCCCCGCGCAAAACGGAAAAAAAAAATGTTTTTTGCCCCGCTGGGCCCTTTTATAGCCCCCACATCAAACCTAGGGGGTCAGGGGGGTCTATCCCTGCCCCCTTATGGTAATTTCCCCCTTTGTTTTGGCCACCTCTTGTGTCTCGATCCTACCGAGACACAAGATGGCGGCCGCTCCAGACTGTTTCGAATGTTTACAGACACCGAAGAGCCAATCAGATTTCCGTGCGCAAGTCGCATGGCGCGCCCGGTACGTGCCCCGGTGCGCCTACCGGGGCGCTGCCATAGATATATATATTTTTGAACATAAATTACTCAAAATCCACTGGAGCATATCTTGAGACATAGCAAAGGCACATCAGGCTACCAGTCCCTACAATTTTGCCAAGTTTGGTGGAAATCCATTCAGCCGTTCGGGCTAAAAGTGAGTTTGACCGCCCTATGGAAATTAACATGGGGAAAACGCGTTTTGGGACCCCCCTTTTATCTCGAACCCCGCTTGACGAATCCCCCCCAAACTCTCAGGGATGGACCAGAGCTCGACTAGGCGACCGCCAGTAGGTTATATATATATATATATATATATATATATATATATATATATATATATTACCTACTGGCGGTCGCCAGTAGGTATATATAGTTAGGATTTTTTTGAATAGGGATTTCTGAAAATTCTATGTTGAATAACTTTGGCGTTGAAGGACGGCATTGGCTGAAATTTTCAGGAAAATGGCACATTTTGTTTCTGAGCGTCCCCTGAAAGTTTGGGGGGGTTTCGTGAAGTGGGGGCCGAGAAAAAAGGGGGTTCCCAAAACGTGTTTTTAACATTGAGTTTTCCATGGGGCGGTTGGACTCACTTTTAGCTCAAATGGATTTCTATGAAACTTGACAAAATTGTAGGGACTGGTAGCCCGATGTGCCTTTGCTAGGTCTCAAGATATGTGCTCCAGTGGATTTTGGAGTTGG
>NW_028240971.1:0-23691 GCF_964263255.1 Lissotriton vulgaris
TGCATATATATATATATATATTCACTGAAAAAACCATAGGTTTCACACCAGTTATAGTTAGCTGGAAATTTTACTGACATAAAACCATAGAAATTCCAACAATATAGTTAGTTGGACTCACTATAACAAGCACGCCTGCAATGCACTGCTGATGACGTCACATTTTACATCACTCATGACATCGTCAGTGACATCACTCATGACATCACTGATGACACCATCCTTGTGACAGAGTGACAGACCTCCTTTTAGTGTAATGTAACCCTTGAAATAGATATTAAAAAATAGAAACTAACATTTTCAAAAAAATGGAGATACCCATACCAGTTACAACAACCAATTCAGTAATTCCACCATCTATATACACATCCACTCATTTACCAACACACACAACACAAGGTGACTTGCCAAATCTGTGGCATTGAACTTTCAAGGGGGAACCCTAATAAAAAATATTCATTTGGTAATAACACCATGATTAGGCACATGCAGCGCAAGCATCCCAACAACTATGCTGCCGCAGAGGTGAGAGAACTGGCCAGTAACCCTCCCCAATCTTCACCCAGCACCTCCAAAAGAAAGCAACCCACACCATCGGCACCAGAGACAAGGGAGACGATCCCTTGCATACAACAACGGTTTGGTGAATTCAGGATCACATGTATTTTTTGTGGTAAGACCATTTCCTATGGTGAGCAGAGCATAAAGCTCATCCTCCTTGCTGGTCACAACCACAATTGCCCCAAAAAAACATAATTTTTTCCTGATTTTTTTTTTGCTCCAGTTGAGCCATTTTCAATTCCCTGTTTTTTGTTTCTCCCCATAAAAATAACAAAAAAAATATAAATTAGTTCATAAAAGCCAAAAAAAGTACAAAGTGTTAAAAAAACATTAAAAAAATCTAAAACAACAAAAAGAAGGAAAAAAACAGTTCTTTTTAGAACTACCTCCAAATTATAAAAAAAGGCTACATTTTTTAAAAACTCTATCATTCTTTTTTCCCCATGGTACGCTCCCCGGTACGCTCCACGGTGCGCATACCGGGCGCTCCCCCTGCGCAAAACAAAAAAAAATAAAAAAATGTTTGCCCCGCGGGGCCCTTTTATAGCCCCCCATCAAACCTAGGGGGTCAGGGGGGTCTACTCTGCCCCTTATGGTCATTTCCCCCTTTGTTTTTGCCACCTCTTGTGTCTCGATCCTACCGAGACACAAGATGGCGGCCGCTCCGGACTGTTTGAATGTTGACAGACACCCGAGAGCCAATCAGCTTTCCGCGTGCGAACTCGCGTAGCGCGCTGGTTAGCGCTCCGGTGCGCGTACCGGGGAGCGCTTATAGATATATATATATTTTTGAACCTAAATTACTCAAAATCCACTGGAGCACATATCTTGAGACATAGCAAAGGCACATCGGGCTAGCAGTCCCTACAATTTTGCCAAGTTTGGTGGAAATCCATTCAGCCGTTCGGGCTAAAAGTAAGGCCGACCAATGCACTCCACTTCACTTACTCTTTTTCATTTTTTTAAAAATATAGCTCTTTGATGAGAATTGGAGGTAGTTCTGAAAATAACTTTTTTTTCCTTCTTTTTTCTTTTTTTAGAACAAAAACAAAAACAGGGAATGGAAACTGCTCAACAGGAGCAAAAAAAACAAAAAAAATTAGGGTTGGGAATGGCAGCAAAGGTTCTCCAATGCTCGAACCATGAGCAGGACACTTTGCTCCCCAAAGGTAAGTAGATGATCGCAGTATCTGCATTTCAGGACGCCTTTGTTGAATGCAGGCTGAATGTTTGGAACCAGCTCCTGCGATCGCCCCCTCACTGAAGTAGTTGCTCCTCCGGTGGATGTAGAGGCCCCATCACTGGGAACCTCTTGTGCCAGAGCCCTGACACTTTCCCGGGCAAAATTCTGGGGGTGCCTCCTCTCCACAAGGCGAAGCATTGTGGAGTTCCCAAAAGAATATTTCTTAGTGGGGTCGCCCCGTGACAGGACTGTGTGGCAGATCCTGCACTCCACTTTTGGAGCATTGACCTTCTTCTGGTCATCTGGTATGGAAAAAAAATTCCAGATGAAATGCTCTTTTACCTTCGGCAGAGGAGGCTCTTCATCAATGAATTCAGGCTCATCTTCACTGCTGGATGGTCTGGCAGCCATGATTATCCAAGAAAGATCGAAGAGAAAAAAGGCAGGTCTTTCAGTCACAAAATTGAAAGAAGAAGTGAAGGAAATGGGTGAGGATTTCATTCTTTGTCAAAAAAACTGTTAGCAACCAATGAAAAGTGTTATTTTAAGGTCACATGACTTGACGTGCTGACGCTGCGCGCACCGGAGCGCTTCCGGGGGCGCATACGCGGCACCAACGTAGGCGCTTCTGGGGGCGCATACGCGGCGCGAACCTAGGCGCTTACGCGGCGCGCCGAAGTGACGTTTTGATAGTTTCACAGAAATGCAAAATTATTTTCATTTCCTTATTCAAAAAAACTGCTTTTATATGTATGGTACTAAATGTCTTGCGTTATTATTTACTTTTCATTCATATTTTTTTACACGAACGCAAGTAGCGCTCTGGGTGCGCTTTCCGGAAAGCTTATCGGTGCGCGGACCCAGAGCGCCCCAAGAAAAAATGATTAAAAAAAAATATTATTATAAAAAAAATAATACTAATTAATACTCACACAAAACAGCAAATTAAAAAAAAATCGCAGGTTACAAACTCGATATAGAAAGGAATTAGCATTTAAAAAACCTATGAAATTCACTGAAAAAACCATAGGTTTCACACCAGTTATAGTTAGGAATTAGCATTTAAAAAACCTATTAAATTCACTGAAAAAACCATAGGTTTCACACCAGTTATAGTTACCAGGAACCATAAAACCATTGAAATTCCACGTTATAGTTAGTTGGACTCACTATAACTTGCGCGCCTTCAATGCACTGCTGATGACGTCACATATTACATCACTCATGACATGGTCAGTGACATCACTCATGACATCACTGATGACACCAGCCAGTAAATGTGTGTGTTTCTGAAAAATAAATATGTTTTATATATGTATTTGTAAAGGTTGATGGAAGAATAAATGGTAAAATATGTGTCTAAATGGATGTTTATGTTTATTATGTTTTTTATAAATAAATTGTTTGGTTCACTGCCTTATTAACACCTTGGCTGCTAGGCGTTTTCCCCCTCCTGTGCTGGGAATTACCATTTTGCTGTTTCCATGACGAGCTCAGCTCGTCATCAGCACACGACACCTGTGGGTGATGACGAGCTGAGCTCGTCATCAGCATCGAAAGGGTTAAGTGTATTTTAGTGAATACGTATATTACAAGTAACTTTTAAATATTGAAATATATGTATCAGTGTTTCACTTTGTGTATAAGTAGCTGCATGGGTTGGTGACTGACTCACTTTTTGTATGTGTTTTGAAGACAGCATATGTGCATGACTGTATAGGTGGATGAGTGTGTACATGTGTGTGTTAGTGAGTGAATGACTATCTCACTATTGTCTTTTTTAGTAACGACATATGTTTTAATCTAGTATATGTGAGTACTGATGTATATGAGTGAGTATATGTGAGAGTGAGAGATTATAAGAGTTCCTGTTTAAATAAGTATGTGTTTCTATAATTGATTGTTTAAGAGAGTGAGTATGTGTAAGTTTACTTAGAAGTAAAGTGGTGTATAGCCGTATATGCAAATTAATGGATGTTCAATAGTTTATTTGCATGTGTGAGTATGTGTGTGAGTAACTTTTGGATGACTGTCGGTGTGTAACAGGATGTATAGGTGTATCACTACATATGATGAGTGAATATATGTATGAGTGACTATATAGAACTGTTGGTGAATGAGTGGATGTGTATATAGATGGTGGTACTGAATTGGTTGTTGTAACTGGTATGGGTATCTCCATTTTTTTGAAAATTTTCGTTTCTATTTTTAAATATGTGTTTCAAGTGTTACATTACACTGAAAGGAGGTCTGTCACTCTGTCACAAGGATGGTGTCATCAGTGATGTCATGAGTGATGTCACTGACCATGTCATGAGTGATGTAATATGTGATGTCATCAGCAGTGCATTGCAGGTGCGCAAGTTATAGTGAGTCCAACTAACTATAACGTGGAATTTCAATGGTTTTATGTCAGTAAAATTTCCAGGTAACTATAACCGGTGTGAAACCTATGGTTTTTTCAGTGAATATATATATATATATATATATATATTTTTTTTTTTGTTTCTACTTTTTATTTACCAAAGGGGGAAATGTGTCCTGTGTTTATGTGTTTGCAGCTCTAATGGTCCTCGGCAGACTCCTTACAAGTATTACGTAATCTGGTGGGTGGGGTTAATAAAGTTTAGGATGCAGTGCGTTCAATTGATGGTTGCATGCTGACAAATAAAGGTGTGCATACCAAAGCTCAGTTTATGGGTGGTCTATTACATGCTCCCGGGCTTGGGAGGACGTTACAGCAAGCTTCAGACATATACGTAGGTTTAAGCTAATTTAAACTAATTAATCATTTAATTTAGAACTCACAATATAACTACACTAGATAACATCACCTCGATTTTAATTAAAACATGTGGGCTGTATTTTTATCAGTGAGTGAATAGAGAGGCATACAGGCAGCGGCTACAAAAATAGATCCCTTCATTATTGGTCTCCTCCTTCCCGGACATCATTTGTATTGTGTACAAATTGCCTAATCATCCATTTAGCTTGATTGCCAAAATGACCAGGTGTTGTTTAAAGATACGCTCCATAAAAACAAAGAGGGAAATAAGGGAAACGGTTTCTTCGCGCTATTAGGTACAATCTTTGATTGGTTATACCTTTGAAAAGAAACAAGTAATGCATGATTTGAAGCTTGAAGAGAAAGGCCACTCAGGAAAGACTAAAATAAACCTTACCAAGATGAATGCACTAAATCTTTCACGTTTTCTGTGTGTGATGGTGTTAAGCCTAAAATGGGCATGGTGATGTCTTCTGAGGACATATAGAGAAATGGTTTATAGCTTTTTAACTGAAAACTCAAAAATGCGCCTTCTTTGAATATCGCTGGATATGACTTTGGACTGTTATTTGAAATCTAGGTGCACACACTCATTATTTAACTCGCCACAGCTTTTAAATAACTTAATTGTACATTACATGAAGCAGTCTGTAGACATTCAAATACATTTTTCAGGCAGAGTGAAGTCATGATTTGTCGTGTCATTATTCCTGCTCACATTGGCTTTTGGAGACGTTGGAAAAAGTGGATGCAATACCTGCCCCGAATTTCAGTGAGCGTGCAAAACGAGTTAGGCTGACTTCTTGTACAACGATTCGTGGGGATTCCCCCAAATATTTAATTTTTTACTTTGGTGAAATACTGTACTCTAAATAGTAATTTTCACTTAAATGTACTTAAAATTTAAGTTTCTTAATGTACTTTCATTGAGTTCCAACCTAATTTCTTACAACAAGAATAACATATAGTATGCCAGGGCCACAATGTTGCCACAGCTGTGCCTTATGCCAAGAATTACCTTATGTTTTCCAGCGCCAACATTTTGCTATGTGTGCCCCTTTTGCCAAGAACTATAACAAATATGCCAGCATTTTGCAATGGGTTCTCCCGTGAAACAATTACATCTAGTGCGTCAGTCTTGAGTGCCCCTTATGCCAAGAATAACTTCCAATTTGCCAGCATTTTTCAATGGGTGGCCTTCATGTCTAGAATTGGCTCCTATGAGCCAAAATCTCGCAATTCCCTCTTATCCTCACTTAGGGGCATATTATCAACGGCCAGGGATAATTATCGATGGCCGTTCTTAGCGTGAGAATTGTTATCGCTGGCTTTCGCTGATAATTATTTACAACACATAACGCAATGGCGATAATTATTCCAGCGATAGCGTTGTTTCCATTGAACATAGCTGGTTTTCCAGCGATGTTCCATGGAAAACGGCAATAACCTTGCTGATACGACCCTGTGGTCGAATCAGCATAATCCACCTCCAATATAAAGTATGGGTAAGTCAGCATTTTTGCAGACGTTAGTTTTTGGCGAAAATCGTGGTTTGCGCCAAAAACTAACATCTGCAAAAATACCTGGTGCTCCATGTAAATATCGCGATGTGCACATCAGCGATATTTACAAGGTTGTTCTGCCTAGTGACACCCACTTTGCATCTCATTAGAGATGCAAAGAGAGGCATCGGGTAAAAGGGTGCTAACATGCACTAATGCATGTTATCACCCCCTCGTTAATAGGGCGAAAACATTATTTCCGCTTTTTTGGCTTTTAAAGCCAAAAAAGCGGAGATAAGGCCCTTGATAATATGCCCCTTAGTTAGTTGCTATCACTCACTCTCAATTATTCTCACCCACTCCCCAGTCATATTCAAATCATTTACTTAGTTTGTGTTAAAAACCATAAAAGACGGCAACAAACTGTAAATACAGTACATAAAACAGGATTCATAAAAGCCTGTATATAAAAACATTGCGTACAGAAGAAATAATGTACTAGTTCTAAAACATATAATTACTCATCCCAGGCACTGCGTATAAGAACTACAGCTCCTAAATAACTTACAACATTTGCGATGACATATTAATCTAATAACATCTGCAAATATATAAAAGCAAGATGAACTTGTAAAATACCATTTCCTTTTAAAATAGGTACGAAAAAAACCCTCCTTGGTCCTGCATAAAAAGTACAAAGCATAAAGCGCATGGAATCCTGAAGGTATTTTACTTTGTCACAATCACAAAGACCCAGAGAAGTTAGATCAAAACATTCTTTTGGAGTGGCAAGTATCAGGTACAATAAGTTAAATCTCAGTCTTCTGAGCATATATCTATCCCTATTGTTTTTTACAAGGGTTAATTATGGGTCCGTGCCCAGTTTTGTAGTTGTCCGAACATTAACTGAGGGTTTCAACAGTTCTATCTCTTCCCTTGATAATTTCATCCTTTCCATGAAATGGTCCCCAACCCATTTGTAGTCCCTTCTATAAATATACTCAGGGTGAATAAACAGATCCCTCCTTCCAAGTTTAGAGAGAGAGGGCTAGATTTAGGTGGGCTAATACCGGTCTGTAATGGCCGAAAATCAGTAAATTTCCTGTTACCGACCGGTAGTTAGCCCTTTGAGATGTAGGAGGCTGGATTTAAGGATTCGGTAACTTACCGATTCGTTATTTTAATGAATCAGTAAAATACTGATTCCTTAATTTAACAAATCAGTAAATTACTGAATCCTTAAATCCTATGTAGGGAGCACTCAAGTGAGTGCATTGTTGGTTTAAGGATTCGTTATTTACCACCAACTACATGTTGGTGGTAAATACCGAATACTTTTTAAAAAGCAATTTTGTGCTTTTTTAAAAGTGCCATGTGGCAGACATACATGCCCTTATGCATGCACAGATGAACGATTCAGGGGTGCAACAGGGTGTCAATGTGACACCCTGCCAATCTTGAATATGCTCCCCCTATTAACAATTCGGTATTTACCGAATTGGTAATAGTGAATGGCTTCCCATTCATTCTTATGGGCCACCAGGTCCATAGGAAAGAATGGGAAGGTATTCCTTATAACTGATTCGGTAAATACCGAATCGGTAATAACAAATATTACAGAATCAGTAAAATTTACTGATTGTTTACCTATATTCTATTTACCGATTCTTAAATACCGAATCGGTAAAATTTTGTATTTAGGAATCGGTAAATAGAAATTACCTACATCTAGCCCAGAGTCCCTTACATACTTAGGCTATTGTATTTTATGGGCCTGATCGAGTACTATGCAATCCCTCATAATTCATTGATTCAGACCCAGCTCCTCCCTGGACCTAATCCTAACCCAAAGGCCGTAAGGCAATCTGGTTGCTTAAATACCTGACCCCCAACTCTTCCTGTACACAGCAGGTCGATGTACTCTGAGGCAAACAGAGTAAGTGTCTTAGAAATGTGTTTTCCTCCACCTGGAGCTCACAAGAACAAAAAAAAGGCCACAAACGTCACTTCAATTCAGAGCGTTGGAAGCAAATTTGACCTGGTAAATCGTAGCCCCTCCCAGTCACTTGCTTTGACTCTCCCACACACCCACACGCAGACACACACATACACATACACACACACAAGCTTACTGTCTCTCCTAGACACACACACAAATTCACTATCATGCGTACAACATTTGACAGATTTTGTTTTACTTATCTTCAGGTGTCTGTGCTGCTCCCAAGCTACATGGTGCTCCATGGACTTTTGTGGCAAGAAGACAACTCTTTCCTGCCTAAAACATTTAAACAAGTAACTGAAAGCTTGGCATGCTGATTGCACATACCAACTTAATGCACTACACAGACTCAAGCTGTCAGTCTCTAGCTTTTTCACACCACCCTCTTCCAACTTGTTACAGACTGGGGGAAGTTAGTGAGGCTCTTGACCGCACCCTGTGACAAAATGATATAGAGTGAGGCAATATGGGCTGTTATGCTTGTACCATCAGGCACCGCAAGGCTTAAGCCGAGAGCACCCAAGGCTAACTTTACAGGTAAAACTTCAGAGCATGACTAAAAGGAAACAGACTTTACAACACTGGCTTTACCATGCAATGCCTTTACCACACAGCCTTTGCCACACATGACTTTACCACGCAGGAATTGTTTTGTGCCTTTACCATGTATGGTAAGTATTGGTACGGCAAAAGTGTGTGTGTGTGTGTGTGTGTGCGTGTGTTGTATGTATATAGATTTATATTCACTGAAAAACAAAAGTATCAGTGATGTTATTTGAGATGTCATCAGTGACATCACTGACCATGTCATGAGAGATGTAATATGTGAGGTCATAAGCAGTGCATTGCAGGCATAAGTTATAGTTAGCTCAGGTAACTTTAACTGTTGAATTTCACTGGTTATACACGAATGAAATGTAAGCATAGCTATAACATCGCTGTAACCTTTGTTCTGTGAATTTCTATGATTTAAAAAAAATCTTTCTCTTACTACAACATCCCTCTACATTTAGGGGGTCATTAGGATGGCGGACGAACCTGCGTCCGTCCGCCAACCCGAGGTAGAGGGACCGTCCGCATGGGCAGCGGCGGTCCCTCCATGCAAATTAGGATGTGACCGCCACCCTGGCGGTCACATCCCGTATCTTTAACCTTGCAGCGGGTGCTGCTTGAAGCAGCACCCGCCGCAAGGTTAAAAATGCATGTATTGCATTTACATGCACAAAGCGGCAGGCACCGCGAGGTGCCTGCCGCTTTGCTCACGTAAAATGCAGGGGAGTACCATAGGTACTCCCCATGTGCACCCCCCACCCCCTGACACCCTGGGGGCCCGCAACAAGCCCCCAAACTGAAAAGACCACATGCTTTTCCACAGCGGAAAAGCCGCCGTGAAAAAGCATGTTTCCTGTCCCATCCTAATATGGCTGGCGGTGTCTGATAGACACCGCCACCATATTAGAGCTTTTCTGCCATGGTCGGAAGGCGACCGCGGCGGAAAAGCGGCAGACGGTTTTCCCGTCCGCCGATGACCCCCCAGCCTTCCTAATCTGGCGGGGGGTCTTTGGAGGCACTGCTGCGGTGATTCCGCATCCTCGGGCCGGAGGTGGCTTCTGCCGGCCCGGAGGATGCGGAATCACCGCAATCCTAATCGGCCCCATAGTTTTTCCGTGAATTTCTAAGATTTTCTAGAATTGTTTTCATAACCGCAACCTGTAATATTTCACAGTGGCTGTGTGAACACCTGTGTGGGTATCTTAGTGGGTCTATGAGTGTGTGTGGGTCTGTGAGTGGTAGTGGGAGTGTCTCTGTGGGTATTTCAGGTGGCGTATGAGTGTGAGAGACTGTGTTCATTTTTCACTGGTTGTGTCAGAGCCTATGTGTGTCTGTTAGTGGCAGTGTGAGTGCTGCTATGGATCTGTGGGGTATGTTAGTGAGTCTATGGGTCTACAAACTACTGTGTGAGTTTTGCTACGGTTTTTGGGGATTTCCATACTTACTGCATTTAAAGAAGAGAACCATGCACTCTGCTCTTACGAGGAGATATCATTGAAGAATTAATTCATCACACTCACTGAAGTTCAGATTTTGCTCCAATATGTTTGCGATGCATTCACTTGAGCTAAGGGTTTCAGATAATGTTTAATTATGGGATATAAGAGGAAATGTTTTTGCATTCAATTCACCAATCCTAAGAAGTTAGGATTGTTTACATTTTACTCAAGTGGAGCTTTTCCTGGGGCATCCACTATCTTTATATTTGCAAGTGTTTTCCCGTTGACATTTAATTTATCTGAAACAACATCAGGTTCTTAAAGTTTCTAATTTTTTCTAAGAAAAGTGCACAGTTTTGTAGAAAATGTGTACTCATCTGCATTACTTTGTAAATGTACTGTTTTGGCATTGTGCAATGGCCTACTGCATATTGTACGCTACATCTCCATAACGGACAACCTATTTATGTATTTCTCTGTGTCACTCTTTGTCATTTGTTTCAGTGGGTTAATAACTAGGGGGCATATTACCAATCAATAGCGATAATTATCGCTATTGCTTGGTTAGAGACAAAAATTTACCGCTGAGCTGCGGCGATTTTTACCGCAAATAAACCTTGGTATTACCAAGGTTTATCGCAAATGCGATAAAAATCGCCGCAATGCATGAATATCGCTGAAAAGTCAGCGATATTCATGCATTACCGAGCTAATGCTCTTAGCCATGTTATCCACCTCCCATATGATAACATGGCTAAGAACTGCTCAGGGCAGGCGCTTAGCGCGAATATCTCCAAAAGTTGGTAATAGGAGATAGTGATGTTAGCAACTGTTTTCAGTCGCTAACATCTTGGCACACCCACTTTGCATGTCATTAGTGATAAATATCACTGACATGCAAAGTGGGGCCCAAGATGGTCGCTATCTCCTACTAGCTGTCTCTAACTGGTGTTAGCGACAGCTAGGTAATAGGGAGATAATTTTATCTCCGCTTTCTTGGCTTTTAAAGCCAAAAAAGCAGAGATAAACCCCCTTGATAATATGCCTCTAGATTTTTTTTCTACATTTTTTTATTCGTCACAAATACGTCATGAATTATCGTTAAATGTATGTACAGATCTTCCCTCAGAATATTTATCATTTCTAAAAAGAGAACTAGTTTAATACTTACACAAAGACTGACTCCTAAGCAAGTAGACACATTGGATGTCCCTATGAATATGGTCAGACTTTGTCAGGCAATTAAAAATTTAACTTCTGGCAAAACCCCTGTCAAGGACAAGCTCCTCACTGATTTTTACAGTGCTTTAAGGACCTTATCGACCATGATTGATTTCTAAATTTATTGGCAGCACATAAATATGTGCCTTATTTCTCACTCATATGGAAACCATTATAGTGACTCTACCTGTGATACATGCTTTGTAATTTCTGCTTCTGTGTCCCAATTGCATTTCATTTTCTCACGTCTTTGTGAGCATATTTCCCATTTATAAATGTGTGCTTCATTTAGTATTACTCTAAATATTTATTCTATGTCATTGACTTTATTAGAGGTTGATAGTGTATCAGTTGCTCACATATAGGTATGAGTGTGAAAAAGAACAATATAAGCTCATGCTAGCAGACTATAATAAAATAATTATTAGGGAGAAGAGTCATTTTTATACGCAGAAAATGGCAGGAAACTCTAGTAAGGAACTCTTTACAGTCATAAATGACTTGACGACTGCTAAAAAGGATAGCAATGAGAACTGTACTCAAGATTTTTGCAACATATTGGCCCAGACTTTCAAAACAAAGGTAGATCAGATCTACGACCAATTTGCCTTACATATCTCTCACAATGCTGACATAGATCAGGGAGTTAAAGCCATAACACCCTTTGTAAACTTTACCTCTACTTCCCCAGAGCAGGTTGCCACCCTTCTCCTAAAGACTAATGGGCCGATTATGATGGCGGACAGACCTGAGTCCGTCCGCCACCATAGAGTAGGAGGGACCGTCCGCAGGGGCAGCGGCAGTCCCTCCGTGCAGATTAGGATGTGACCGCCAGGGTGGCGGTCACATCCTCTATTTTTAACATTGCGGCGGGTGCAGCTAGAAGCTGCACCCGCCGCAATGTTTAAAATGCATGCACGGCATTTGCGTGCACAAAGTGGCAGGCACCGAACGGTGCCTGCCGCTTCGTTAACGCAAATGCAGGGGGGTACCATAGGTCCCCCCCCATGTGAACCCACCCTTCACCCAGGGGGCCCGCAACGGGCCCCAAAGTGAAGGTCTGTATGCTTTTCCACGGCAGAAAAGCCGCAGTGGAAAAGCATACCTTCTACTCCATCATAATATGGCTGGCGGTGTCTGATAGACACCGCCAGCCATGTTAATGCTTTTCCGCCGCGGTCGGAAGGCGACCGCGGCGGAAAAGCGGCGGACAGATTCCAAGACCCACCAGCCATCCTAATTTGGAGGTGGGTCTTTCAAGCATCCGCAGCGGTTTTCCCGCATCCTCCGGGCCGTCGGTGGCTTCCGCCGGCCCAGAGGATGCAGCAAATCCGCAATCGTAATAGGCCCCTATGTCTGGCTCACCGGATTACCCTTGCATCCTAGACTATTGCATAACATTAGTCACATTATTAGTCTTCAGATATCTGGCCTTTCTAATCAAATGCTCCCACAAGGTACCTTCCCTACATTGTGGAAACAGGCCTGTATATTACCATTACTAAAAAAAACAATCTTGATATAAAAGATCCGGCCAACTATAGGCCGATTGCAAGATTACTGCTGCCTGCTAAAATATTTGAGAAAATTGTTAGTATAGAACTTTCTACATACATTGTAGACAATAATGTCCTAGACCATAGCCAATTTGGCGTCTGTGCATGCCATAGTACTGAGACAGCCTTAATTAAGACCACGGAGAAGATTTGCACCGCTCTAGATGGCAGTGGATCAGCAGCTCTGATTCTCCTTGACCTGTCCACGGCATTTGATACAGTGGACCACAACTTACTGATAGAACATCTGAAAGCTATTGGGCTTGGATGGAAGACCTAGTCGCTTCTAACATCTTTTTTAGCAGATAGGTGCAACTGGGCGATTTTAAATCCACACCTTTTACGCTGCCTTGTGGGGTACCACAGGGCTCCTCCTTGAGCCCTACATTTTTTAATATATATACATGTCCGAACTAGCACCCCTCATCAGCATTTTGGATCTAATTCCTACCTCGTACATTTGTGATACTCACTTGGTCATTTCAACCATTGACAAGGTTGTCGATCACGCTAACAAACTGCACGAGTGCATGATCTCCTTGAGTACTTGGATGAGCAAGCACTGTTTGAAGCTCAATTCGAATAAAACCGAGATGATGCTTTTTGGAAGACTGGCCCCCCTTTGGTCACCGTCTGGTGGCCAAGCATCCTGGGCTCCTTCCTACTCCAGTAGTGAAAGCTAAAAATCTGGGGGTCATAATAGATGAGAAGCTGAATTTTAAATCTCAAGTTTCTAAGGTGGTGTCTTCTGCATTTCTCACCATTAAAACAGTATGTAAAATTCTTCCATTTGTTCCGAAAAGCACTAGAAAGAATGTTCTAACTTCCCTTGTTTTGTCCAAATTGGACTACTGAAATGCCTTATGTATGAATCTACAGTCCAATCAACTTAGAAGACTTCATTCGGCACAGAATGCTGCTGCTATATTGGTGCTAAAGGACCCCAAACATCAGTCCATCAGGGCGGGAATACAAAAGCTACACTGGCTGCCAGTAGCTTAACGAGTGAAATTCAAGGCACTGTGTTTAGCACATAAGGCACAACATAGAGTAGGCCCATGGTTTCTTTGGTATATCTTTAACTGGCATTCCCCTAATAGACAACTGCGATCGGCTACTACCTTCTTGATGCCCACTTACAGAATCAGGACAACGAACTAGGGGGAGGGGAGGGAGTTTCAGTCACAGCACCATTAGGCTCTGGAACTCCCTCCCGCGTGTACCTTCTCTGATTGAGTTTAGGAAAAACCTTACAACATGGCTATTAAAAAACTAAGCTCCCTGTGAAGTATGCGGTCCGTAAGAACCTAGACACCCAAGGGTATTAGTTCGCTATAGAAATTGTGATAACATAACATAATATGATATGTAGCAGATTGTAGTGAATGCATATCAGAATT
Organism: Lissotriton vulgaris; assembly: GCF_964263255.1. Taxonomy (NCBI): domain Eukaryota; kingdom Metazoa; phylum Chordata; class Amphibia; order Caudata; family Salamandridae; genus Lissotriton; species Lissotriton vulgaris. Next base: position 14,202 of record NW_028240971.1, read on the forward strand.
CCTATGCTAATGTTTGTATTCTGCATCAATAATCACAAGGTCTAGCCTTTATATAAACCAGAAAAGGATATTTAAGTCTGGTAAAGATTAATCTTCGAAGAGAGACACCTCAGGCTTTCCTTGGGAGCGTCATTCAAGCTGTGGACTGCAAAGATCTCAGTTCAAGGCTATTGCCTCTTGGAGCCAGGCTCTTTTCAGAGCTTTGGAATCACATGATAGAGACAGATCTTTACAAAGCACAGTAACTTGAAACCAGCTTTGTTATCCATCCAAGATATGCATGTTTGAGGCCATTTAAGAAACTGACTGAAGTATGCCCACCATCGTAATGGGCCCCATAGGTTGATTTGCAAAAGACCAATGCATTCAGTCAAAGTTGGTGTACAATTCCGACCACTTTTACTGAACACATTCTTTATACATAAAGCCTTTAGATGGGCACTTTAGTGCTAAGAAAGTTTAACAGGGGCTAGAATTAAGGGTGTTTTATGATACACTCATTTTCATCATTCAAAGCTTTGATTTAATTAACATCATCTAAAGTATAACATTTTTAATATGCTGTTTCATCACCTGTTTTATAACACCTCATGTTTATTTTCATAGTAATATCTATTCATATAGTTTGCTCTGGATTAGGGTATCATTTTTTTTAATAAAGCCTTTTAAATATATAGTGTGGATTTCTTGTGTGAGTTCATCTAAAGGCAAGAAGGTTCTGGAAATCACTAATACAAATAGTCCTGTAGTCTTGCAGGACTGATCTTTATTCTATAAGCTCATGTAAAGCATGGGAGTTTTCTGGGTTACAGTTTACCTGATTTCCAGGCCCTGATTTGTTGGTTAGTAAGCCTGTGCTTTCCATCGGGTTTTAGGTTAGTAAACCTGGGACGTATTTGATAGTAAGCCTGCAAGAACGTAAACCTAAATCTCATTGGACCCCTTGCAAAAGTTCTTCTACTCTCAATGATCAATCTGAATAAACTAATTGGTGAAACGATGGCAAACAGTATTTCATCTCTTGAGCCTGCTTTGGTACACCCAGAAGAATCTAATTTTTTCCCAACTGAAACACAGCAACACATATTAGAGGCCTCCTGCACATCATGGATAAGTGGTCATCGAATGCACACCTATTGCTATGGCATCCATCAGCCTAGTAAAAACATTTAGCATGCTGAATAGGGAATATTTGTTCAGCGTCTTAGAGGAGAAGAAATTTGGAACAGAAATAATACGCTAAAATGGGTTGCTTTACTCTGATGTAATGGCTAGAGTCAACCCTAATAAACTATATCCATAGCCTGGACAATACACCAGAGCATATTTCAGGGATGTCCTCTGTTGTCTCTGCTTTTTAGATTTGATGGTTTAACCTCTTGCATCGTTGTTTCACCAGGATGGTATAACAGTGGAATCAAGAAAGGGAATTATGTACATTTGATTTGCTGAAGATGTCTTGTTGCATCCAGGAGATGTGGATGTAGTCCTGGGCCCAGTCTTGACCGAAGGTAATTCAAAGAAATCCTGTCTTTGCTCGCTTAAGTCTTCAGAGAATCTCAGTATTCACAATATGCTAGGCCTGGCAATGTACTCGCTTTCTTTAGATGGATAATCAGGTGTACCATACTGTGAAATCTTAAAAAGGAACGCAAACCCAGTTGTTGCTGTATCCAGGATGTAGCTTTAATTACAAGATGAAGTTACAGGATATGCAGCATGGTAATCCAAAGTAAACATGTATAGGATGGAAAGCCCCACAGGGAGCAGCAGTCCTGCTGCTCAGCCTCCATAGATACATTGACAGATACACTTGAACACACACAGAGGCAACATTCAATGACATCACAGAGACTGGCTGAGCAGCAGAGGACAGGACACAGAGAAAGGACAAGACAGCAAAAGGCAAGATACCACACATATTCATCAGAAAGGCATAAATATTCAGTCTTTTGAAGGCGATTGGCTCTCACAGCAATGAAAAAGTAGCCCTTAATAAAATTAAAGTATTCCCTGCTTCCTTCACTTATTTGGCTATATTCTAATTCTATTCTATCCTAATATTATAAAATATATATATTTGGAAAGTTAGGATCCATGCTTATGGAGTTTAAATGAGGTCGGCTTGGGTATAGAATACCCCTATGTAAACCTCTCTTATTGATATCAGAGGGTTGGCTAGCAACACCTGGATTTGTTTTACATTTTTACTTTTTTATATTTGTAGAGTTCACTACCATTTGCATAGAGTGTCTCTTGGTGCTTGAGGTTACGTTGACTGAGAATAAGTCATTGTGCCATTGTTCGATTTTTGCGGTCATAGTCCTCTTCGCCTCATCCGATTTTTGTGAATACTTTTTCTCAAGATAACACGGCTATAATTTGCTTTTCTTTTAATAAAAGCTATAAGTGATACCCATTCAGAGGATCATGCTTCCATAATAACACCCTGTTCATCCATGCACTCAAACAATTCTTGAACATCCTACCTGCACAACCAGAAACACATTTTTGCTTCAAAGGAAAAGCATGTTCTTTTAACACAATTTGATACTGGGACACTTGTTGTTTCCCTAAATTGTCATGAAATACTGTGGGGAAATGCTTGCCTGTGTTTTCTGAGATCTTCCTCCTCCAGTGTTAACATATGTCAGTAGAACAAGGATTCAAAATGATTTGAACTATGCATTTGGCATGCCAACCACAATGTAAATTTTCATCCTGGCACACCTGACCTTTAACAGCACTTTAATTAAGAATGATACCCGCACAAGAAACAGCTCTTTCATTAATCTCCTATAATTCTTCCCCAACTTGAGTTAATGATTTTCAAAGACATTAGTGATGAAACTGTCCGGAAAACTCGAAACGGACATGACTTAAGGATTAATTCCTAAAGCTATAAAGTTGCACATTGAATATCCTAGATCATTTTCCTCAGTAACCATATTGACACTTCGGCCAACTTCAACATGCCCCCCAGTTTCTCACAAGCTTTTTCTGATTCATCTCCTTGGTTTATATCCCTAATCTACAGAGGGACAATTTTTCCATGAAGCAAGGCATTATTTTCAGTACTTCCTTCCTGCATTCATAAGTGTGGCAGGGTATGCTCAGACGTTAATCCCTTGCTCACTTTGCCACTGGATTCAAGCAAGCCGGGCTGAAGACGGCTTGAATGCCAGAAACCGGTTCTCGGAAGCTTGTTTCCGGTCCAGGGAAGACATGGCTTGGCAGTTCGGGCTGAACTGTTCCCATGAGGCACAGGGTCAGACTGATTTGCATATAGCCATGTCTGAACTGGGGTGGCAGAGTGGGCTAAAGAATGGTAATGGATTAAACCCAGATCTTTTGACTGGGTGTGAGTGTTTGATTGATTCAGATGGATGTATGTCATTAGAACGCACGCGTTACCACGACCTACTATTACAACGCGGTCGTAACAACGAAAGTTGTTACCACGCATTGCGCTGGGGGGGCACAAAATTAAATAATTTAATTTACTATTCCAACACCAGTCCCCGTGGATAGTAGGGAAGGTGTTAGGATAGTAAATTAAATCATTTCCTATCCTTGAGCGCCCCCCAGCGCATTGCGTGGTAACAACTTTCGTTGTTACGACTGCGTTGTGATGGTAGGTCGTGGTAACGCGCGTGTTGTAAGCGTTGCATACCGATTCAGATGCTCCGTCCATCACCACCCTCCTTTTGTATCACTTCTTGCACCGTGGCCTGTCAGCACCAACCCACTTAGCACCAGTGCCCTGGTCTCACCTACGCTGCTGGATGCCGTCACCGAACTACTGCCTGCACTGCAACCTTAGGGCATGCCACGCCGCACTACTCTAGTTCACACCGCTGCCCCGACACCTGCCAGTATTCCTGACTTCATCTTCACAGAGCTCGATTTGCAATGAGTCTGACTTCAAGGGCCGGACAACTGCATCAACCTCAGGAACCGACAGCAAAAACCTCACTTCTTTGGAGCTTATTTAAGGTTCACGAAACCATGCATTTCCAAGGTGCTGTTTGCTGGTTTTCCCAACACCATATCTGGCCCCCAAAGCCACAGCCAGCCTGAACTGGTGGATTTGTTTGTTCACAACACTGTGATAGCCCCGGATGAAGCTATTGACTTCAAGAAACTATATTTTAAGTTTATTCTTGCAATCTTCCTATCTTCATTACTGTTTGTTGGATTTTTATAATTTTGGTAAGATAAATATTGACTATTTTTCTAAAACTGGTGTGGTGTCCTTTTGTAGTGTTTTCACTGTATTACTGTCTGTTATGTGCAAATGCATTACACATTGCCTCTGAGATAAGCCTGATTGCTCATGCCAAGCTGCCAAGGGGGTGAGCAGGGGCTATTTTAAAAGTGTAATCCCCTTACTCTTACTAGAAGGAAGGGCATTACTTGGACATGGTACAAACCTGCCAACCAGACACTCCCATTTCTAAGCGTGAGTGATAGAATCATAAAATTATACTTACATGTTCTTGCTTTTTATAAAATACACTGCACATTGGATTAGTCAATGTTAAATATTAATTTGCAAATGGTAAAAGGAGCCTCTTACTATTTTGATGGACTGTTGCTTGTGCATTGCAGAGAAAGAAATATTTGTTCATTATTTAGTTGATGCACAGATAATTGTATTATAGCTCATTATTTGTAATGACCTAATAGATGTGTGTGAATCAAAAGATTACTGTTCACCATATTTCTTTTTCATTGGTGCGTGGTCATTGCAGAGTATTAGATGCAGCAGTTTGAAATGGTTGCCACTCCAGTGCGCACAGTCGACTGACATATTATTTAGCACAGCTGACAGAACAATTATCAATGGGCAATAGTGATAAGCCATGTACCCGCCTTGAAACAGATGCAGGCAGAGGAGCGTCTTGCTTCCACTGGTCCTGGACAGCCACGGGCACCACCTCAAACAACACAACCCCATTCACCTTTTGGAGAACCACTGTTTTGGCCCCAAAATCTGTTGCATGTCAGCTACCAATTGTGTAATTGGATCTCATCAGAGTAGAATGAGGTCCCAGAGATCTCAAAACACACTATAAGGCGAGTAACTGTTTCCGCCATGTCATATATATATATATATAGATGAAAACAAACATAGGACTCCTACAAACATTCTTGTTTGCGCGCAATCTTTGAGTGTACATGTTATTATTTCAAACAACTGTCTAAATATTTCTCCTTATTCAGTCATTATCTCACACAAGCGTAATCACGCCGTGTATCGGCAAAAGTACAATTTATAATCAATTTTGGCATACACAGTGTCTCGTGTATACAAGTCACCCGGACATACAGTTCCTGGGAAACGATGTCAAAAAGCCTCAAGACATCGCTCCACATACACAAATCATGTGTACAAGTACAACAATATCCATATTGTAGTAGTTACTATCTTGCCGTGTATCGGCAATAGCAGCCAATTAGGCCGCCAAAAACCCAGGTTAATAAAATATATCCAGATGAACCCATAATACTACATATTCTCAACACTATACCGACACTGTATGTAACATTTCAAATAGTACCCTTAAAAACAATTTAAACCTTCATATCGAATACATCAGTCTTTCAAAAATACAAATTATTCCTTCAGCAGTTCATTATTATAGAGTAGATCACTGTTGCAAAAGATTTGTCACAAATAAATCATCACATTTCAGAATTCATCACGTTCCAATTACTGATATTCAAAATTATCCCAGGTGAGATGACATTTCCTCACCCATATTCAGACCTCCTGGTGCTTTAGTCTCTAAATCAATTATATATCGAGACTCCAGTCTCCTGAGTATCTGTAGTTTATTACCTCCCCGTGGCCTTTCAGGGACACAGTCCAAACAGAAAAATCTCAGGAGATCCCTATTGCCGTTATGCTTTATTGCAAAATGCCGAGCGACAGGATAAGAAAAATCTCTGTTTGCAATCGCCCGCATGTGTTCTAGCACCCTCAGTTTTACTGGATTGATGGTGCTGCAGACATATTTTAATTGGCAAGGACACATCAAACAGTAAACCGCATGCGGAAAATAAACCTTTGCTGAGAACTGGAACTCCGAGAGTGCTGTATTTCTTTTAACCCGGCTGGGTATTATTGGAGAATTTGGAGCAAACATTGTTATCGCGGGGCACCACCGCGGAAACAGCACCCGCTGCTGGAGTGACTCGTGTTTTTGGAGCATATATATATATATATATATATATATATATATATATATATATACACACATACATATATACCTTTTATCATTTTTTTTTTTTTTGGGAAGTTTGTGTTTTAGTTCTGTAGCGGGTTATGGCCGGTTTATAAGGGAATAGGGTGGGAAGTAATTTAATTATATTAAGTGTATTGAATAATTTGTTTTTATTAATATATGTTTAATTGAGATGGTATAGTGTTAAATGTGTAAAGTAAGTTTTTTATCAATTAATGAATAATTGGTTGTTAATTAATTTTAAATAATTAATTGGCAATTCATTTTGGTAATTGTGTAATTAATTTTAGGTGTGTGTTGTGGTGTTTAAAGGTGTAAAGTGTGGGAAGTAATTTATTTATAAATTAATAATTGGTTGTTAATTAATTTTAATTAATGAATTTATAATTCATTTCTGTAATTACTTTTAGGTGTGTTATGTTGTTTTTCTAGGTGTAAAGGGTGGGAAGGGCGTTGAGTGATTTATTTTTAATTGATTAATTAGTAATTGATTGTTGAATAATTTTAATAAAATAATTGGTAATTAATGATGGTAATCGTGTAATTAATTTTAGGTGTGTGTTGTGGTGTTTATAGGAGTAAAGGGTGGGAGGTAATTTGTGTTTAATTAATTGATGTAGATTTTGGGTAATTGTTTATTTTTGTGTGTGTTGTTTTTACTTTAAAAGGGGAAAGGGTGGGTAATAAATGTATTTTATTATTTAATTATTATTTATAGTAATATTTTAAAATTTTAAAATACATTTTAATAGTGTTTTATTATTTCATAGTTTCATTTAATTGTGTGATGTTGATATTTTAGTGTTAAAGTGTATGTAGTCAATTAAAGTTTATTATTGTTTTTTATTAATAATACATTTTACATTGATTATTAATTATGCTAATTATGTAAATTCGTGTAATTGAAAATGTTGAAGTGTGTTGTTATAGTTATGGTGTTATAGGGTAGGAAATAAAATAAATATGTTTGTTTTAATGGATTTTTTTGTTTGTAAATATTTTCGAGTTTTAAAAAATATTTTATTGTAAATGTATTTATTATGTTATTTTCCATATTATGTGAAGGTGTTTTGTTACATGTAATTCATTTTATAATATGGGTCCTTTTGAAAGGTTTAATATTTATTAATTTATGTATTTTCAATATTGGTTATTATTTTTATTTCATTTTTTATTAAACAAAATTAAGTGTTTGAGTCTGAATAGTAATTTTCTCTTCTCCGGTACCCAAAACTTTCCCTACTGTTGCATTTACTGAAGTGTAATTAGTAATTTTATTTTCTCAGGAATACAACACTTTCTCTACTGTTGCATTTACTGGAGTAGGAATAGAGATTTTTACCCCTCCGCTTTCCAGCACTTTCCCTACTGTTGCACTGACCGGAGTGGGAATAGAAATTTTTATCTCTCCGCTATCTTGCACTTTCCCTACTGTTGCACTCACTGGAGTTGGAATAGTAATTTTTACCTCTCTGCTATCCAACACTTTCCCTACTGTTGCACTCTCTGGTGTGGGAATAGTAATTATTACCCCTCAACTTCCCTTACTATTACACTCACTGGAGTGGAAATACATTATCTTACCGCTCCGCTATCCAACAGTTATCCTACTGTTGCACTCTTTGGAGTGGGAATAGAATTTTTTGACCCTCAGCAATCCAACACTTTCCCAACTCTTGCTCTCACAGGAGTGGGAATTGTAAATGTTACCCCTCCACTATATAACACTTTCTCTACTGCTGCACTCACTGGAGTTGGAATAGTAATTTTTACCCCCCTGCTATCCAGCAATTTCCCTACTGTTAATGTTTCAATGTATTCTACAATGTCTGATATATATATATATATATTTATCACCTAGTTATAGTTAGGACCTAGCTTCCATAGGAAATCTGCAACATTCTATTTGGAATAACTTTGGCGCCAGTCAAGAAATCTTTGCGAAATTCATCAAGAAGATGGGGCACTCCGTTCTACTCCTATCCTATCCTGAAAGTTTCGGGGTGATTTGTCAAGCAGGGGCCGAGAAAAAAGGGGGGTGCCAAAATATTTTTTTCACCATGCTATTTTCCATAGGGACCTTTAAGATGAGCTACAGCCCAAACTGCTGAACGGAATTACACTAAATTTGGCAGAGAGGTAGAGTTTGGTTAACAGATGACGCTTCTTGTTAAATGGTGTAAATCGGTGCAGTAGTTTTTGAGAAATTCAAAAGTGAAATCATAGATATATCTGTAGACGAAGTACCGTCCGAGGATTATACGCGTACCATTACGAGCACGAGCTGCATGCTAATTGCCAAATCAGGAAGTGTTGGCAGCCATTTTGTGTTTCGGTAGCACCGAGGCACAAGAAAACTGAAAAAAAGTGCTCAAAAGACACAAAGGGGGTAGGGTAGAAACACTGTGACCCCCTGGGCCTGCTCAGGGGTTCCATAACGACTCCCAATGCCCCAAAAAATATATATATATATATATTTTTTAAATCGCTGAATTATGAGTCGTGCACCCAGGGCATGCACAACAGGGGTCCCCACTGTGCTTGGTGCGCAAGTTTTACTTTTTCCGTTAAAAAATAGCCTATATCAGAAGTTTCTCCAGTAGGTAATTATAGTTAGGACCTAGTTACCATAGGTAGTCCGCAGTATTTCATTTGGAACAACTTTGGCGCTGGTCAATGAATCTTCGCAAAATTCTCCAAGAAGATGGTTTACTCCGCTCCGCTCCTTTCCTGAAAGATTGGGGGTGATTCATCAAGTGGGGGCCGAGAAAAAAGGGGGGTCCCAAACGTGTTTTCCCGATGCAATTTTCCATAGAGGCCTTTAAGACGGGCTACAGCCCGAACTGCTGAATGGAATTACACCAAATTTGGCAAAAGGGTAGAATTTGGTTCGCAGATGACGCTTTTTGTTAAATGGAGTAAATCCTTGCAGTAGTTCCTGAGAAAATCAAAAGTAAAATCATAGATATATCTATAGACGAAGTACCGTCCGAGAATTATACGCATACCATTACGAGCACGAGCTGCATGCTAATTGGCTGTCAACTGTGTGTCAACACTCCAAACCAGGAAGTGTTGGCAGCCATCTTGTGTGTTGGTAGAATCAAGGCAGAAAAAAACTTAAAGAGAAGTGTGCCAAAGACGCAAAGGGGGCAAGGTATAAACACTCTGGCCCCCTAGGCATGTTCAGGGGTCCCACAAGGACCCCCAAGGCCAAAAAATCACGGGATTATGAGTCT
>NW_028240972.1:0-90684 GCF_964263255.1 Lissotriton vulgaris
GGCTCTGAGAGTGGAAAGGCAGCATGCTTGGGTCCCTGGACAAGGTGAGCTTATGATAATGTGTCTGAATGTTCACCTGTGTTGTAATATTAAACCCCTTATTGTTGTAAACGCCTACTTACTAAGGAGTTCTCAAGCTCAGCCCCACACAGACCTGGAACTGATTATGTTAATGCAAACTATTTAAGAAACTGAGCCTGATCTAAAAGATTTCCTTGGATCTAGGACCATTTCGCCTAGCTTTTAGGTGCTTCCTTCTCCTAAAGTCCTTTGTAAAACTTGGGAAAACCTCACAGAACAGACTTCCAGGAGGTCAGATGGGTTCCCTTGTGCCTTCACACACACATACACACACTTTCTAGCCCACTTAAGGACAAAAGGATGCGTAAGTCTACATAGGGCCAGTGGCGCAATGGATAACGCGTCTGACTACGGATCAGAAGATTGTAGGTTCGACTCCTATCTGGCTCGGAAGGGTTGTAGGTCCCTGTTTGATTATATTCCTGTGGAATTTTTATTTACCTCAGACTTGTTGTAGGTTCAATATTCTCCAGCAGGACTCATCCAGCAGTTGTTCCACGGTAGAGCGCAAGTAATAGGACCACAGCTAGTTAAACGTTTCCCATTTGCTGCTGGACTCTATGTGATGGCCGTCACGTGGTGTGCTGCTTTTGTATTTCAACATGGGTCCCTGATACTCTTAATTGCGAAAAAGCTTGTTGACAAAAGTGTGTGTGCGCGAGGGTCTGTGGACGTAGGCAGGTGTGTGCACTTGAATGCTTACCCATTTACATGTGTGAGAGGAACAAACCAACTCCCTGTGGGCTGCAGGCTTACAACTGGTAGCCCCAGTAGCCAGGCAGAACCACAGGTAAGGAGAGAGAGAAAGTTGGTCCATTATTAGAGAAGGGCCATAAGCATCTTGCACTGCTACCTTCTTCCCCTCTCAGCCACGATCGGCCAAGACCTCTCTATTAGGGTAGAGGGTGAACATTTCTTGGACCTCAGAAACTGAGGGATGTAGACCCAATATGTCCTCCAAGCGCCTAGAGACCTGGTGCCCAATCTGGCATGGTGTTTTTCAGCTTACCCGACCAATCCGGTTGCAAGGTGGACTTTAACAATACTGCTAAAAAGGCACTCCCAGACATCCCTGAGGCCTTCATTTGCATAGGCCCTGCCCTTCTCTTTGTCCTGATTCCCACAAATCAACACAACACTGCAGCAGTATAGATTTGGGGGTGGTGAAGAATAATGACAGTGAGGCTAAAAAAGAGAAAGAAAAGTCCCAGAAGTCCTGCAGGCTTCCTTGCTAAATGCAGCTGAACATAGAGCGCACCTTCTTTACTGCAAAGCAAATACATTAAAAATGTTGAGGAGAGACTAATTGAAAAATACATATTACGGGGACAGCACTGGGACCTGCTTTATTTTTTCAATTAGTCTTGAAAACAAAAAAGATTTCTCTCCTGAAAGCTGTTAAAAATATGGAACGCTTCACGAATTTGCGTGTCATCCTTGCGCAGGGGCCATGCTAATCTTCTCTGTATCGTTCCAATTTTAGTATATGTGCTGCCGAAGCGAGCACACTTTATTGATGAACTGACAATGTTTATAAACTCTCTAAATCTACAGTCTCTAGACATAGGGTGGCCTGGCAGAGATGCTCAGATGGCCAGTACGCATTCAAATCTGAGCCAATGGTCAAAAATGTATGAAGAGTAGCAATCCATTATTCTTCACTGCATTTGTGGTCCAAGACTAAACACACCGTAAGTATGTAGATTATACCAGGTTTGCAAAGGCTCCTGGGTCGGGCTACAGACAAGGAGCATTGTGACGTCACGCTGCCTGTGGAACAGTGATATTAAAGGTGAAACAGCTGCACAGTAGGTTAGGTGAAGGGCTCTGAGAGTGGAAAGGCAGCATGCTTGGGTCCCTGGACAAGGTGAGCTTATGATAATGTGTCTGAATGTTCACCTGTGTTGTAATATTAAACCCCTTATTGTTGTAAACGCCTACTTACTAAGGAGTTCTCAAGCTCAGCCCCACACAGACCTGGAACTGATTATGTTAATGCAAACTATTTAAGAAACTGAGCCTGATCTAAAAGATTTCCTTGGATCTAGGACCATTTCGCCTAGCTTTTAGGTGCTTCCTTCTCCTAAAGTCCTTTGTAAAACTTGGGAAAACCTCACAGAACAGACTTCCAGGAGGTCAGATGGGTTCCCTTGTGCCTTCACACACACATACACACACTTTCTAGCCCACTTAAGGACAAAAGGATGCGTAAGTCTACATAGGGCCAGTGGCGCAATGGATAACGCGTCTGACTACGGATCAGAAGATTGTAGGTTCGACTCCTATCTGGCTCGGAAGGGTTGTAGGTCCCTGTTTGATTATATTCCTGTGGAATTTTTATTTACCTCAGACTTGTTGTAGGTTCAATATTCTCCAGCAGGACTCATCCAGCAGTTGTTCCACGGTAGAGCGCAAGTAATAGGACCACAGCTAGTTAAACGTTTCCCATTTGCTGCTGGACTCTATGTGATGGCCGTCACGTGGTGTGCTGCTTTTGTATTTCAACATGGGTCCCTGATACTCTTAATTGCGAAAAAGCTTGTTGACAAAAGTGTGTGTGCGCGAGGGTCTGTGGACGTAGGCAGGTGTGTGCACTTGAATGCTTACCCATTTACATGTGTGAGAGGAACAAACCAACTCCCTGTGGGCTGCAGGCTTACAACTGGTAGCCCCAGTAGCCAGGCAGAACCACAGGTAAGGAGAGAGAGAAAGTTGGTCCATTATTAGAGAAGGACCATAAGCATCTTGCACTGCTACCTTCTTCCCCTCTCAGCCACGATCGGCCAAGACCTCTCTATTAGGGTAGAGGGTGAACATTTCTTGGACCTCAGAAACTGAGGGATGTAGACCCAATATGTCCTCCAAGCGCCTAGAGACCTGGTGCCCAATCTGGCATGGTGTTTTTCAGCTTACCCGACCAATCCGGTTGCAAGGTGGACTTTAACAATACTGCTAAAAAGGCACTCCCAGACATCCCTGAGGCCTTCATTTGCATAGGCCCTGCCCTTCTCTTTGTCCTGATTCCCACAAATCAACACAACACTGCAGCAGTATAGATTTGGGGGTGGTGAAGAATAATGACAGTGAGGCTAAAAAAGAGAAAGAAAAGTCCCAGAAGTCCTGCAGGCTTCCTTGCTAAATGCAGCTGAACATAGAGCGCACCTTCTTTACTGCAAAGCAAATACATTAAAAATGTTGAGGAGAGACTAATTGAAAAATACATATTACGGGGACAGCACTGGGACCTGCTTTATTTTTTCAATTAGTCTTGAAAACAAAAAAGATTTCTCTCCTGAAAGCTGTTAAAAATATGGAACGCTTCACGAATTTGCGTGTCATCCTTGCGCAGGGGCCATGCTAATCTTCTCTGTATCGTTCCAATTTTAGTATATGTGCTGCCGAAGCGAGCACACTTTATTGATGAACTGACAATGTTTATAAACTCTCTAAATCTACAGTCTCTAGACATAGGGTGGCCTGGCAGAGATGCTCAGATGGCCAGTACGCATTCAAATCTGAGCCAATGGTCAAAAATGTATGAAGAGTAGCAATCCATTATTCTTCACTGCATTTGTGGTCCAAGACTAAACACACCGTAAGTATGTAGATTATACCAGGTTTGCAAAGGCTCCTGGGTCGGGCTACAGACAAGGAGCATTGTGACGTCACGCTGCCTGTGGAACAGTGATATTAAAGGTGAAACAGCTGCACAGTAGGTTAGGTGAAGGGCTCTGAGAGTGGAAAGGCAGCATGCTTGGGTCCCTGGACAAGGTGAGCTTATGATAATGTGTCTGAATGTTCACCTGTGTTGTAATATTAAACCCCTTATTGTTGTAAACGCCTACTTACTAAGGAGTTCTCAAGCTCAGCCCCACACAGACCTGGAACTGATTATGTTAATGCAAACTATTTAAGAAACTGAGCCTGATCTAAAAGATTTCCTTGGATCTAGGACCATTTCGCCTAGCTTTTAGGTGCTTCCTTCTCCTAAAGTCCTTTGTAAAACTTGGGAAAACCTCACAGAACAGACTTCCAGGAGGTCAGATGGGTTCCCTTGTGCCTTCACACACACATACACACACTTTCTAGCCCACTTAAGGACAAAAGGATGCGTAAGTCTACATAGGGCCAGTGGCGCAATGGATAACGCGTCTGACTACGGATCAGAAGATTGTAGGTTCGACTCCTATCTGGCTCGGAAGGGTTGTAGGTCCCTGTTTGATTATATTCCTGTGGAATTTTTATTTACCTCAGACTTGTTGTAGGTTCAATATTCTCCAGCAGGACTCATCCAGCAGTTGTTCCACGGTAGAGCGCAAGTAATAGGACCACAGCTAGTTAAACGTTTCCCATTTGCTGCTGGACTCTATGTGATGGCCGTCACGTGGTGTGCTGCTTTTGTATTTCAACATGGGTCCCTGATACTCTTAATTGCGAAAAAGCTTGTTGACAAAAGTGTGTGTGCGCGAGGGTCTGTGGACGTAGGCAGGTGTGTGCACTTGAATGCTTACCCATTTACATGTGTGAGAGGAACAAACCAACTCCCTGTGGGCTGCAGGCTTACAACTGGTAGCCCCAGTAGCCAGGCAGAACCACAGGTAAGGAGAGAGAGAAAGTTGGTCCATTATTAGAGAAGGACCATAAGCATCTTGCACTGCTACCTTCTTCCCCTCTCAGCCACGATCGGCCAAGACCTCTCTATTAGGGTAGAGGGTGAACATTTCTTGGACCTCAGAAACTGAGGGATGTAGACCCAATATGTCCTCCAAGCGCCTAGAGACCTGGTGCCCAATCTGGCATGGTGTTTTTCAGCTTACCCGACCAATCCGGTTGCAAGGTGGACTTTAACAATACTGCTAAAAAGGCACTCCCAGACATCCCTGAGGCCTTCATTTGCATAGGCCCTGCCCTTCTCTTTGTCCTGATTCCCACAAATCAACACAACACTGCAGCAGTATAGATTTGGGGGTGGTGAAGAATAATGACAGTGAGGCTAAAAAAGAGAAAGAAAAGTCCCAGAAGTCCTGCAGGCTTCCTTGCTAAATGCAGCTGAACATAGAGCGCACCTTCTTTACTGCAAAGCAAATACATTAAAAATGTTGAGGAGAGACTAATTGAAAAATACATATTACGGGGACAGCACTGGGACCTGCTTTATTTTTTCAATTAGTCTTGAAAACAAAAAAGATTTCTCTCCTGAAAGCTGTTAAAAATATGGAACGCTTCACGAATTTGCGTGTCATCCTTGCGCAGGGGCCATGCTAATCTTCTCTGTATCGTTCCAATTTTAGTATATGTGCTGCCGAAGCGAGCACACTTTATTGATGAACTGACAATGTTTATAAACTCTCTAAATCTACAGTCTCTAGACATAGGGTGGCCTGGCAGAGATGCTCAGATGGCCAGTACGCATTCAAATCTGAGCCAATGGTCAAAAATGTATGAAGAGTAGCAATCCATTATTCTTCACTGCATTTGTGGTCCAAGACTAAACACACCGTAAGTATGTAGATTATACCAGGTTTGCAAAGGCTCCTGGGTCGGGCTACAGACAAGGAGCATTGTGACGTCACGCTGCCTGTGGAACAGTGATATTAAAGGTGAAACAGCTGCACAGTAGGTTAGGTGAAGGGCTCTGAGAGTGGAAAGGCAGCATGCTTGGGTCCCTGGACAAGGTGAGCTTATGATAATGTGTCTGAATGTTCACCTGTGTTGTAATATTAAACCCCTTATTGTTGTAAACGCCTACTTACTAAGGAGTTCTCAAGCTCAGCCCCACACAGACCTGGAACTGATTATGTTAATGCAAACTATTTAAGAAACTGAGCCTGATCTAAAAGATTTCCTTGGATCTAGGACCATTTCGCCTAGCTTTTAGGTGCTTCCTTCTCCTAAAGTCCTTTGTAAAACTTGGGAAAACCTCACAGAACAGACTTCCAGGAGGTCAGATGGGTTCCCTTGTGCCTTCACACACACATACACACACTTTCTAGCCCACTTAAGGACAAAAGGATGCGTAAGTCTACATAGGGCCAGTGGCGCAATGGATAACGCGTCTGACTACGGATCAGAAGATTGTAGGTTCGACTCCTATCTGGCTCGGAAGGGTTGTAGGTCCCTGTTTGATTATATTCCTGTGGAATTTTTATTTACCTCAGACTTGTTGTAGGTTCAATATTCTCCAGCAGGACTCATCCAGCAGTTGTTCCACGGTAGAGCGCAAGTAATAGGACCACAGCTAGTTAAACGTTTCCCATTTGCTGCTGGACTCTATGTGATGGCCGTCACGTGGTGTGCTGCTTTTGTATTTCAACATGGGTCCCTGATACTCTTAATTGCGAAAAAGCTTGTTGACAAAAGTGTGTGTGCGCGAGGGTCTGTGGACGTAGGCAGGTGTGTGCACTTGAATGCTTACCCATTTACATGTGTGAGAGGAACAAACCAACTCCCTGTGGGCTGCAGGCTTACAACTGGTAGCCCCAGTAGCCAGGCAGAACCACAGGTAAGGAGAGAGAGAAAGTTGGTCCATTATTAGAGAAGGGCCATAAGCATCTTGCACTGCTACCTTCTTCCCCTCTCAGCCACGATCGGCCAAGACCTCTCTATTAGGGTAGAGGGTGAACATTTCTTGGACCTCAGAAACTGAGGGATGTAGACCCAATATGTCCTCCAAGCGCCTAGAGACCTGGTGCCCAATCTGGCATGGTGTTTTTCAGCTTACCCGACCAATCCGGTTGCAAGGTGGACTTTAACAATACTGCTAAAAAGGCACTCCCAGACATCCCTGAGGCCTTCATTTGCATAGGCCCTGCCCTTCTCTTTGTCCTGATTCCCACAAATCAACACAACACTGCAGCAGTATAGATTTGGGGGTGGTGAAGAATAATGACAGTGAGGCTAAAAAAGAGAAAGAAAAGTCCCAGAAGTCCTGCAGGCTTCCTTGCTAAATGCAGCTGAACATAGAGCGCACCTTCTTTACTGCAAAGCAAATACATTAAAAATGTTGAGGAGAGACTAATTGAAAAATACATATTACGGGGACAGCACTGGGACCTGCTTTATTTTTTCAATTAGTCTTGAAAACAAAAAAGATTTCTCTCCTGAAAGCTGTTAAAAATATGGAACGCTTCACGAATTTGCGTGTCATCCTTGCGCAGGGGCCATGCTAATCTTCTCTGTATCGTTCCAATTTTAGTATATGTGCTGCCGAAGCGAGCACACTTTATTGATGAACTGACAATGTTTATAAACTCTCTAAATCTACAGTCTCTAGACATAGGGTGGCCTGGCAGAGATGCTCAGATGGCCAGTACGCATTCAAATCTGAGCCAATGGTCAAAAATGTATGAAGAGTAGCAATCCATTATTCTTCACTGCATTTGTGGTCCAAGACTAAACACACCGTAAGTATGTAGATTATACCAGGTTTGCAAAGGCTCCTGGGTCGGGCTACAGACAAGGAGCATTGTGACGTCACGCTGCCTGTGGAACAGTGATATTAAAGGTGAAACAGCTGCACAGTAGGTTAGGTGAAGGGCTCTGAGAGTGGAAAGGCAGCATGCTTGGGTCCCTGGACAAGGTGAGCTTATGATAATGTGTCTGAATGTTCACCTGTGTTGTAATATTAAACCCCTTATTGTTGTAAACGCCTACTTACTAAGGAGTTCTCAAGCTCAGCCCCACACAGACCTGGAACTGATTATGTTAATGCAAACTATTTAAGAAACTGAGCCTGATCTAAAAGATTTCCTTGGATCTAGGACCATTTCGCCTAGCTTTTAGGTGCTTCCTTCTCCTAAAGTCCTTTGTAAAACTTGGGAAAACCTCACAGAACAGACTTCCAGGAGGTCAGATGGGTTCCCTTGTGCCTTCACACACACATACACACACTTTCTAGCCCACTTAAGGACAAAAGGATGCGTAAGTCTACATAGGGCCAGTGGCGCAATGGATAACGCGTCTGACTACGGATCAGAAGATTGTAGGTTCGACTCCTATCTGGCTCGGAAGGGTTGTAGGTCCCTGTTTGATTATATTCCTGTGGAATTTTTATTTACCTCAGACTTGTTGTAGGTTCAATATTCTCCAGCAGGACTCATCCAGCAGTTGTTCCACGGTAGAGCGCAAGTAATAGGACCACAGCTAGTTAAACGTTTCCCATTTGCTGCTGGACTCTATGTGATGGCCGTCACGTGGTGTGCTGCTTTTGTATTTCAACATGGGTCCCTGATACTCTTAATTGCGAAAAAGCTTGTTGACAAAAGTGTGTGTGCGCGAGGGTCTGTGGACGTAGGCAGGTGTGTGCACTTGAATGCTTACCCATTTACATGTGTGAGAGGAACAAACCAACTCCCTGTGGGCTGCAGGCTTACAACTGGTAGCCCCAGTAGCCAGGCAGAACCACAGGTAAGGAGAGAGAGAAAGTTGGTCCATTATTAGAGAAGGACCATAAGCATCTTGCACTGCTACCTTCTTCCCCTCTCAGCCACGATCGGCCAAGACCTCTCTATTAGGGTAGAGGGTGAACATTTCTTGGACCTCAGAAACTGAGGGATGTAGACCCAATATGTCCTCCAAGCGCCTAGAGACCTGGTGCCCAATCTGGCATGGTGTTTTTCAGCTTACCCGACCAATCCGGTTGCAAGGTGGACTTTAACAATACTGCTAAAAAGGCACTCCCAGACATCCCTGAGGCCTTCATTTGCATAGGCCCTGCCCTTCTCTTTGTCCTGATTCCCACAAATCAACACAACACTGCAGCAGTATAGATTTGGGGGTGGTGAAGAATAATGACAGTGAGGCTAAAAAAGAGAAAGAAAAGTCCCAGAAGTCCTGCAGGCTTCCTTGCTAAATGCAGCTGAACATAGAGCGCACATTCTTTACTGCAAAGCAAATACATTAAAAATGTTGAGGAGAGACTTATTGAAAAATACATATTACGGGGACAGCACTGGGACCTGCTTTATTTTTTCAATTAGTCTTGAAAACAAAAAAGATTTCTCTCCTGAAAGCTGTTAAAAATATGGAACGCTTCACGAATTTGCGTGTCATCCTTGCGCAGGGGCCATGCTAATCTTCTCTGTATCGTTCCAATTTTAGTATATGTGCTGCCGAAGCGAGCACACTTTATTGATGAACTGACAATGTTTATAAACTCTCTAAATCTACAGTCTCTAGACATAGGGTGGCCTGGCAGAGATGCTCAGATGGCCAGTACGCATTCAAATCTGAGCCAATGGTCAAAAATGGATGAAGAGTAGCAATCCATTATTCTTCACTGCATTTGTGGTCCAAGACTAAACACACCGTAAGTATGTAGATTATACCAGGTTTGCAAAGGCTCCTGGGTCGGGCTACAGACAAGGAGCATTGTGACGTCACGCTGCCTGTGGAACAGTGATATTAAAGGTGAAACAGCTGCACAGTAGGTTAGGTGAAGGGCTCTGAGAGTGGAAAGGCAGCATGCTTGGGTCCCTGGACAAGGTGAGCTTATGATAATGTGTCTGAATGTTCACCTGTGTTGTAATATTAAACCCCTTATTGTTGTAAACGCCTACTTACTAAGGAGTTCTCAAGCTCAGCCCCACACAGACCTGGAACTGATTATGTTAATGCAAACTATTTAAGAAACTGAGCCTGATCTAAAAGATTTCCTTGGATCTAGGACCATTTCGCCTAGCTTTTAGGTGCTTCCTTCTCCTAAAGTCCTTTGTAAAACTTGGGAAAACCTCACAGAACAGACTTCCAGGAGGTCAGATGGGTTCCCTTGTGCCTTCACACACACATACACACACTTTCTAGCCCACTTAAGGACAAAAGGATGCATAAGTCTACATAGGGCCAGTGGCGCAATGGATAACGCGTCTGACTACGGATCAGAAGATTGTAGGTTCGACTCCTATCTGGCTCGGAAGGGTTGTAGGTCCCTGTTTGATTATATTCCTGTGGAATTTTTATTTACCTCAGACTTGTTGTAGGTTCAATATTCTCCAGCAGGACTCATCCAGCAGTTGTTCCACGGTAGAGCGCAAGTAATAGGACCACAGCTAGTTAAACGTTTCCCATTTGCTGCTGGACTCTATGTGATGGCCGTCACGTGGTGTGCTGCTTTTGTATTTCAACATGGGTCCCTGATACTCTTAATTGCGAAAAAGCTTGTTGACAAAAGTGTGTGTGCGCGAGGGTCTGTGGACGTAGGCAGGTGTGTGCACTTGAATGCTTACCCATTTACATGTGTGAGAGGAACAAACCAACTCCCTGTGGGCTGCAGGCTTACAACTGGTAGCCCCAGTAGCCAGGCAGAACCACAGGTAAGGAGAGAGAGAAAGTTGGTCCATTATTAGAGAAGGACCATAAGCATCTTGCACTGCTACCTTCTTCCCGTCTCAGCCACGATCGGCCAAGACCTCTCTATTAGGGTAGAGGGTGAACATTTCTTGGACCTCAGAAACTGAGTGATGTAGACCCAATATGTCCTCCAAGCGCCTAGAGACCTGGTGCCCAATCTGGCATGGTGTTTTTCAGCTTACCCGACCAATCCGGTTGCAAGGTGGACTTTAACAATACTGCTAAAAAGGCACTCCCAGACATCCCTGAGGCCTTCATTTGCATAGGCCCTGCCCTTCTCTTTGTCCTGATTCCCACAAATCAACACAACACTGCAGCAGTATAGATTTGGGGGTGGTGAAGAATAATGACAGTGAGGCTAAAAAAGAGAAAGAAAAGTCCCAGAAGTCCTGCAGGCTTCCTTGCTAAATGCAGCTGAACATAGAGCGCACCTTCTTTACTGCAAAGCAAATACATTAAAAATGTTGAGGAGAGACTAATTGAAAAATACATATTACGGGGACAGCACTGGGACCTGCTTTATTTTTTCAATTAGTCTTGAAAACAAAAAAGATTTCTCTCCTGAAAGCTGTTAAAAATATGGAACGCTTCACGAATTTGCGTGTCATCCTTGCGCAGGGGCCATGCTAATCTTCTCTGTATCGTTCCAATTTTAGTATATGTGCTGCCGAAGCGAGCACACTTTATTGATGAACTGACAATGTTTATAAACTCTCTAAATCTACAGTCTCTAGACATAGGGTGGCCTGGCAGAGATGCTCAGATGGCCAGTACGCATTCAAATCTGAGCCAATGGTCAAAAATGTATGAAGAGTAGCAATCCATTATTCTTCACTGCATTTGTGGTCCAAGACTAAACACACCGTAAGTATGTAGATTATACCAGGTTTGCAAAGGCTCCTGGGTCGGGCTACAGACAAGGAGCATTGTGACGTCACGCTGCCTGTGGAACAGTGATATTAAAGGTGAAACAGCTGCACAGTAGGTTAGGTGAAGGGCTCTGAGAGTGGAAAGGCAGCATGCTTGGGTCCCTGGACAAGGTGAGCTTATGATAATGTGTCTGAATGTTCACCTGTGTTGTAATATTAAACCCCTTATTGTTGTAAACGCCTACTTACTAAGGAGTTCTCAAGCTCAGCCCCACACAGACCTGGAACTGATTATGTTAATGCAAACTATTTAAGAAACTGAGCCTGATCTAAAAGATTTCCTTGGATCTAGGACCATTTCGCCTAGCTTTTAGGTGCTTCCTTCTCCTAAAGTCCTTTGTAAAACTTGGGAAAACCTCACAGAACAGACTTCCAGGAGGTCAGATGGGTTCCCTTGTGCCTTCACACACACATACACACACTTTCTAGCCCACTTAAGGACAAAAGGATGCGTAAGTCTACATAGGGCCAGTGGCGCAATGGATAACGCGTCTGACTACGGATCAGAAGATTGTAGGTTCGACTCCTATCTGGCTCGGAAGGGTTGTAGGTCCCTGTTTGATTATATTCCTGTGGAATTTTTATTTACCTCAGACTTGTTGTAGGTTCAATATTCTCCAGCAGGACTCATCCAGCAGTTGTTCCACGGTAGAGCGCAAGTAATAGGACCACAGCTAGTTAAACGTTTCCCATTTGCTGCTGGACTCTATGTGATGGCCGTCACGTGGTGTGCTGCTTTTGTATTTCAACATGGGTCCCTGATACTCTTAATTGCGAAAAAGCTTGTTGACAAAAGTGTGTGTGCGCGAGGGTCTGTGGACGTAGGCAGGTGTGTGCACTTGAATGCTTACCCATTTACATGTGTGAGAGGAACAAACCAACTCCCTGTGGGCTGCAGGCTTACAACTGGTAGCCCCAGTAGCCAGGCAGAACCACAGGTAAGGAGAGAGAGAAAGTTGGTCCATTATTAGAGAAGGACCATAAGCATCTTGCACTGCTACCTTCTTCCCCTCTCAGCCACGATCGGCCAAGACCTCTCTATTAGGGTAGAGGGTGAACATTTCTTGGACCTCAGAAACTGAGGGATGTAGACCCAATATGTCCTCCAAGCGCCTAGAGACCTGGTGCCCAATCTGGCATGGTGTTTTTCAGCTTACCCGACCAATCCGGTTGCAAGGTGGACTTTAACAATACTGCTAAAAAGGCACTCCCAGACATCCCTGAGGCCTTCATTTGCATAGGCCCTGCCCTTCTCTTTGTCCTGATTCCCACAAATCAACACAACACTGCAGCAGTATAGATTTGGGGGTGGTGAAGAATAATGACAGTGAGGCTAAAAAAGAGAAAGAAAAGTCCCAGAAGTCCTGCAGGCTTCCTTGCTAAATGCAGCTGAACATAGAGCGCACCTTCTTTACTGCAAAGCAAATACATTAAAAATGTTGAGGAGAGACTAATTGAAAAATACATATTACGGGGACAGCACTGGGACCTGCTTTATTTTTTCAATTAGTCTTGAAAACAAAAAAGATTTCTCTCCTGAAAGCTGTTAAAAATATGGAACGCTTCACGAATTTGCGTGTCATCCTTGCGCAGGGGCCATGCTAATCTTCTCTGTATCGTTCCAATTTTAGTATATGTGCTGCCGAAGCGAGCACACTTTATTGATGAACTGACAATGTTTATAAACTCTCTAAATCTACAGTCTCTAGACATAGGGTGGCCTGGCAGAGATGCTCAGATGGCCAGTACGCATTCAAATCTGAGCCAATGGTCAAAAATGTATGAAGAGTAGCAATCCATTATTCTTCACTGCATTTGTGGTCCAAGACTAAACACACCGTAAGTATGTAGATTATACCAGGTTTGCAAAGGCTCCTGGGTCGGGCTACAGACAAGGAGCATTGTGACGTCACGCTGCCTGTGGAACAGTGATATTAAAGGTGAAACAGCTGCACAGTAGGTTAGGTGAAGGGCTCTGAGAGTGGAAAGGCAGCATGCTTGGGTCCCTGGACAAGGTGAGCTTATGATAATGTGTCTGAATGTTCACCTGTGTTGTAATATTAAACCCCTTATTGTTGTAAACGCCTACTTACTAAGGAGTTCTCAAGCTCAGCCCCACACAGACCTGGAACTGATTATGTTAATGCAAACTATTTAAGAAACTGAGCCTGATCTAAAAGATTTCCTTGGATCTAGGACCATTTCGCCTAGCTTTTAGGTGCTTCCTTCTCCTAAAGTCCTTTGTAAAACTTGGGAAAACCTCACAGAACAGACTTCCAGGAGGTCAGATGGGTTCCCTTGTGCCTTCACACACACATACACACACTTTCTAGCCCACTTAAGGACAAAAGGATGCGTAAGTCTACATAGGGCCAGTGGCGCAATGGATAACGCGTCTGACTACGGATCAGAAGATTGTAGGTTCGACTCCTATCTGGCTCGGAAGGGTTGTAGGTCCCTGTTTGATTATATTCCTGTGGAATTTTTATTTACCTCAGACTTGTTGTAGGTTCAATATTCTCCAGCAGGACTCATCCAGCAGTTGTTCCACGGTAGAGCGCAAGTAATAGGACCACAGCTAGTTAAACGTTTCCCATTTGCTGCTGGACTCTATGTGATGGCCGTCACGTGGTGTGCTGCTTTTGTATTTCAACATGGGTCCCTGATACTCTTAATTGCGAAAAAGCTTGTTGACAAAAGTGTGTGTGCGCGAGGGTCTGTGGACGTAGGCAGGTGTGTGCACTTGAATGCTTACCCATTTACATGTGTGAGAGGAACAAACCAACTCCCTGTGGGCTGCAGGCTTACAACTGGTAGCCCCAGTAGCCAGGCAGAACCACAGGTAAGGAGAGAGAGAAAGTTGGTCCATTATTAGAGAAGGGCCATAAGCATCTTGCACTGCTACCTTCTTCCCCTCTCAGCCACGATCGGCCAAGACCTCTCTATTAGGGTAGAGGGTGAACATTTCTTGGACCTCAGAAACTGAGGGATGTAGACCCAATATGTCCTCCAAGCGCCTAGAGACCTGGTGCCCAATCTGGCATGGTGTTTTTCAGCTTACCCGACCAATCCGGTTGCAAGGTGGACTTTAACAATACTGCTAAAAAGGCACTCCCAGACATCCCTGAGGCCTTCATTTGCATAGGCCCTGCCCTTCTCTTTGTCCTGATTCCCACAAATCAACACAACACTGCAGCAGTATAGATTTGGGGGTGGTGAAGAATAATGACAGTGAGGCTAAAAAAGAGAAAGAAAAGTCCCAGAAGTCCTGCAGGCTTCCTTGCTAAATGCAGCTGAACATAGAGCGCACCTTCTTTACTGCAAAGCAAATACATTAAAAATGTTGAGGAGAGACTAATTGAAAAATACATATTACGGGGACAGCACTGGGACCTGCTTTATTTTTTCAATTAGTCTTGAAAACAAAAAAGATTTCTCTCCTGAAAGCTGTTAAAAATATGGAACGCTTCACGAATTTGCGTGTCATCCTTGCGCAGGGGCCATGCTAATCTTCTCTGTATCGTTCCAATTTTAGTATATGTGCTGCCGAAGCGAGCACACTTTATTGATGAACTGACAATGTTTATAAACTCTCTAAATCTACAGTCTCTAGACATAGGGTGGCCTGGCAGAGATGCTCAGATGGCCAGTACGCATTCAAATCTGAGCCAATGGTCAAAAATGTATGAAGAGTAGCAATCCATTATTCTTCACTGCATTTGTGGTCCAAGACTAAACACACCGTAAGTATGTAGATTATACCAGGTTTGCAAAGGCTCCTGGGTCGGGCTACAGACAAGGAGCATTGTGACGTCACGCTGCCTGTGGAACAGTGATATTAAAGGTGAAACAGCTGCACAGTAGGTTAGGTGAAGGGCTCTGAGAGTGGAAAGGCAGCATGCTTGGGTCCCTGGACAAGGTGAGCTTATGATAATGTGTCTGAATGTTCACCTGTGTTGTAATATTAAACCCCTTATTGTTGTAAACGCCTACTTACTAAGGAGTTCTCAAGCTCAGCCCCACACAGACCTGGAACTGATTATGTTAATGCAAACTATTTAAGAAACTGAGCCTGATCTAAAAGATTTCCTTGGATCTAGGACCATTTCGCCTAGCTTTTAGGTGCTTCCTTCTCCTAAAGTCCTTTGTAAAACTTGGGAAAACCTCACAGAACAGACTTCCAGGAGGTCAGATGGGTTCCCTTGTGCCTTCACACACACATACACACACTTTCTAGCCCACTTAAGGACAAAAGGATGCGTAAGTCTACATAGGGCCAGTGGCGCAATGGATAACGCGTCTGACTACGGATCAGAAGATTGTAGGTTCGACTCCTATCTGGCTCGGAAGGGTTGTAGGTCCCTGTTTGATTATATTCCTGTGGAATTTTTATTTACCTCAGACTTGTTGTAGGTTCAATATTCTCCAGCAGGACTCATCCAGCAGTTGTTCCACGGTAGAGCGCAAGTAATAGGACCACAGCTAGTTAAACGTTTCCCATTTGCTGCTGGACTCTATGTGATGGCCGTCACGTGGTGTGCTGCTTTTGTATTTCAACATGGGTCCCTGATACTCTTAATTGCGAAAAAGCTTGTTGACAAAAGTGTGTGTGCGCGAGGGTCTGTGGACGTAGGCAGGTGTGTGCACTTGAATGCTTACCCATTTACATGTGTGAGAGGAACAAACCAACTCCCTGTGGGCTGCAGGCTTACAACTGGTAGCCCCAGTAGCCAGGCAGAACCACAGGTAAGGAGAGAGAGAAAGTTGGTCCATTATTAGAGAAGGACCATAAGCATCTTGCACTGCTACCTTCTTCCCCTCTCAGCCACGATCGGCCAAGACCTCTCTATTAGGGTAGAGGGTGAACATTTCTTGGACCTCAGAAACTGAGGGATGTAGACCCAATATGTCCTCCAAGCGCCTAGAGACCTGGTGCCCAATCTGGCATGGTGTTTTTCAGCTTACCCGACCAATCCGGTTGCAAGGTGGACTTTAACAATACTGCTAAAAAGGCACTCCCAGACATCCCTGAGGCCTTCATTTGCATAGGCCCTGCCCTTCTCTTTGTCCTGATTCCCACAAATCAACACAACACTGCAGCAGTATAGATTTGGGGGTGGTGAAGAATAATGACAGTGAGGCTAAAAAAGAGAAAGAAAAGTCCCAGAAGTCCTGCAGGCTTCCTTGCTAAATGCAGCTGAACATAGAGCGCACCTTCTTTACTGCAAAGCAAATACATTAAAAATGTTGAGGAGAGACTAATTGAAAAATACATATTACGGGGACAGCACTGGGACCTGCTTTATTTTTTCAATTAGTCTTGAAAACAAAAAAGATTTCTCTCCTGAAAGCTGTTAAAAATATGGAACGCTTCACGAATTTGCGTGTCATCCTTGCGCAGGGGCCATGCTAATCTTCTCTGTATCGTTCCAATTTTAGTATATGTGCTGCCGAAGCGAGCACACTTTATTGATGAACTGACAATGTTTATAAACTCTCTAAATCTACAGTCTCTAGACATAGGGTGGCCTGGCAGAGATGCTCAGATGGCCAGTACGCATTCAAATCTGAGCCAATGGTCAAAAATGTATGAAGAGTAGCAATCCATTATTCTTCACTGCATTTGTGGTCCAAGACTAAACACACCGTAAGTATGTAGATTATACCAGGTTTGCAAAGGCTCCTGGGTCGGGCTACAGACAAGGAGCATTGTGACGTCACGCTGCCTGTGGAACAGTGATATTAAAGGTGAAACAGCTGCACAGTAGGTTAGGTGAAGGGCTCTGAGAGTGGAAAGGCAGCATGCTTGGGTCCCTGGACAAGGTGAGCTTATGATAATGTGTCTGAATGTTCACCTGTGTTGTAATATTAAACCCCTTATTGTTGTAAACGCCTACTTACTAAGGAGTTCTCAAGCTCAGCCCCACACAGACCTGGAACTGATTATGTTAATGCAAACTATTTAAGAAACTGAGCCTGATCTAAAAGATTTCCTTGGATCTAGGACCATTTCGCCTAGCTTTTAGGTGCTTCCTTCTCCTAAAGTCCTTTGTAAAACTTGGGAAAACCTCACAGAACAGACTTCCAGGAGGTCAGATGGGTTCCCTTGTGCCTTCACACACACATACACACACTTTCTAGCCCACTTAAGGACAAAAGGATGCGTAAGTCTACATAGGGCCAGTGGCGCAATGGATAACGCGTCTGACTACGGATCAGAAGATTGTAGGTTCGACTCCTATCTGGCTCGGAAGGGTTGTAGGTCCCTGTTTGATTATATTCCTGTGGAATTTTTATTTACCTCAGACTTGTTGTAGGTTCAATATTCTCCAGCAGGACTCATCCAGCAGTTGTTCCACGGTAGAGCGCAAGTAATAGGACCACAGCTAGTTAAACGTTTCCCATTTGCTGCTGGACTCTATGTGATGGCCGTCACGTGGTGTGCTGCTTTTGTATTTCAACATGGGTCCCTGATACTCTTAATTGCGAAAAAGCTTGTTGACAAAAGTGTGTGTGCGCGAGGGTCTGTGGACGTAGGCAGGTGTGTGCACTTGAATGCTTACCCATTTACATGTGTGAGAGGAACAAACCAACTCCCTGTGGGCTGCAGGCTTACAACTGGTAGCCCCAGTAGCCAGGCAGAACCACAGGTAAGGAGAGAGAGAAAGTTGGTCCATTATTAGAGAAGGGCCATAAGCATCTTGCACTGCTACCTTCTTCCCCTCTCAGCCACGATCGGCCAAGACCTCTCTATTAGGGTAGAGGGTGAACATTTCTTGGACCTCAGAAACTGAGGGATGTAGACCCAATATGTCCTCCAAGCGCCTAGAGACCTGGTGCCCAATCTGGCATGGTGTTTTTCAGCTTACCCGACCAATCCGGTTGCAAGGTGGACTTTAACAATACTGCTAAAAAGGCACTCCCAGACATCCCTGAGGCCTTCATTTGCATAGGCCCTGCCCTTCTCTTTGTCCTGATTCCCACAAATCAACACAACACTGCAGCAGTATAGATTTGGGGGTGGTGAAGAATAATGACAGTGAGGCTAAAAAAGAGAAAGAAAAGTCCCAGAAGTCCTGCAGGCTTCCTTGCTAAATGCAGCTGAACATAGAGCGCACCTTCTTTACTGCAAAGCAAATACATTAAAAATGTTGAGGAGAGACTAATTGAAAAATACATATTACGGGGACAGCACTGGGACCTGCTTTATTTTTTCAATTAGTCTTGAAAACAAAAAAGATTTCTCTCCTGAAAGCTGTTAAAAATATGGAACGCTTCACGAATTTGCGTGTCATCCTTGCGCAGGGGCCATGCTAATCTTCTCTGTATCGTTCCAATTTTAGTATATGTGCTGCCGAAGCGAGCACACTTTATTGATGAACTGACAATGTTTATAAACTCTCTAAATCTACAGTCTCTAGACATAGGGTGGCCTGGCAGAGATGCTCAGATGGCCAGTACGCATTCAAATCTGAGCCAATGGTCAAAAATGTATGAAGAGTAGCAATCCATTATTCTTCACTGCATTTGTGGTCCAAGACTAAACACACCGTAAGTATGTAGATTATACCAGGTTTGCAAAGGCTCCTGGGTCGGGCTACAGACAAGGAGCATTGTGACGTCACGCTGCCTGTGGAACAGTGATATTAAAGGTGAAACAGCTGCACAGTAGGTTAGGTGAAGGGCTCTGAGAGTGGAAAGGCAGCATGCTTGGGTCCCTGGACAAGGTGAGCTTATGATAATGTGTCTGAATGTTCACCTGTGTTGTAATATTAAACCCCTTATTGTTGTAAACGCCTACTTACTAAGGAGTTCTCAAGCTCAGCCCCACACAGACCTGGAACTGATTATGTTAATGCAAACTATTTAAGAAACTGAGCCTGATCTAAAAGATTTCCTTGGATCTAGGACCATTTCGCCTAGCTTTTAGGTGCTTCCTTCTCCTAAAGTCCTTTGTAAAACTTGGGAAAACCTCACAGAACAGACTTCCAGGAGGTCAGATGGGTTCCCTTGTGCCTTCACACACACATACACACACTTTCTAGCCCACTTAAGGACAAAAGGATGCGTAAGTCTACATAGGGCCAGTGGCGCAATGGATAACGCGTCTGACTACGGATCAGAAGATTGTAGGTTCGACTCCTATCTGGCTCGGAAGGGTTGTAGGTCCCTGTTTGATTATATTCCTGTGGAATTTTTATTTACCTCAGACTTGTTGTAGGTTCAATATTCTCCAGCAGGACTCATCCAGCAG
Organism: Lissotriton vulgaris; assembly: GCF_964263255.1. Classification (NCBI taxonomy): domain Eukaryota; kingdom Metazoa; phylum Chordata; class Amphibia; order Caudata; family Salamandridae; genus Lissotriton; species Lissotriton vulgaris. The sequence goes on from NW_028240972.1 coordinate 19,612, forward strand.
TTGTTCCACGGTAGAGCGCAAGTAATAGGACCACAGCTAGTTAAACGTTTCCCATTTGCTGCTGGACTCTATGTGATGGCCGTCACGTGGTGTGCTGCTTTTGTATTTCAACATGGGTCCCTGATACTCTTAATTGCGAAAAAGCTTGTTGACAAAAGTGTGTGTGCGCGAGGGTCTGTGGACGTAGGCAGGTGTGTGCACTTGAATGCTTACCCATTTACATGTGTGAGAGGAACAAACCAACTCCCTGTGGGCTGCAGGCTTACAACTGGTAGCCCCAGTAGCCAGGCAGAACCACAGGTAAGGAGAGAGAGAAAGTTGGTCCATTATTAGAGAAGGACCATAAGCATCTTGCACTGCTACCTTCTTCCCCTCTCAGCCACGATCGGCCAAGACCTCTCTATTAGGGTAGAGGGTGAACATTTCTTGGACCTCAGAAACTGAGGGATGTAGACCCAATATGTCCTCCAAGCGCCTAGAGACCTGGTGCCCAATCTGGCATGGTGTTTTTCAGCTTACCCGACCAATCCGGTTGCAAGGTGGACTTTAACAATACTGCTAAAAAGGCACTCCCAGACATCCCTGAGGCCTTCATTTGCATAGGCCCTGCCCTTCTCTTTGTCCTGATTCCCACAAATCAACACAACACTGCAGCAGTATAGATTTGGGGGTGGTGAAGAATAATGACAGTGAGGCTAAAAAAGAGAAAGAAAAGTCCCAGAAGTCCTGCAGGCTTCCTTGCTAAATGCAGCTGAACATAGAGCGCACATTCTTTACTGCAAAGCAAATACATTAAAAATGTTGAGGAGAGACTTATTGAAAAATACATATTACGGGGACAGCACTGGGACCTGCTTTATTTTTTCAATTAGTCTTGAAAACAAAAAAGATTTCTCTCCTGAAAGCTGTTAAAAATATGGAACGCTTCACGAATTTGCGTGTCATCCTTGCGCAGGGGTCATGCTAATCTTCTCTGTATCGTTCCAATTTTAGTATATGTGCTGCCGAAGCGAGCACACTTTATTGATGAACTGACAATGTTTATAAACTCTCTAAATCTACAGTCTCTAGACATAGGGTGGCCTGGCAGAGATGCTCAGATGGCCAGTACGCATTCAAATCTGAGCCAATGGTCAAAAATGGATGAAGAGTAGCAATCCATTATTCTTCACTGCATTTGTGGTCCAAGACTAAACACACCGTAAGTATGTAGATTATACCAGGTTTGCAAAGGCTCCTGGGTCGGGCTACAGACAAGGAGCATTGTGACGTCACGCTGCCTGTGGAACAGTGATATTAAAGGTGAAACAGCTGCACAGTAGGTTAGGTGAAGGGCTCTGAGAGTGGAAAGGCAGCATGCTTGGGTCCCTGGACAAGGTGAGCTTATGATAATGTGTCTGAATGTTCACCTGTGTTGTAATATTAAACCCCTTATTGTTGTAAACGCCTACTTACTAAGGAGTTCTCAAGCTCAGCCCCACACAGACCTGGAACTGATTATGTTAATGCAAACTATTTAAGAAACTGAGCCTGATCTAAAAGATTTCCTTGGATCTAGGACCATTTCGCCTAGCTTTTAGGTGCTTCCTTCTCCTAAAGTCCTTTGTAAAACTTGGGAAAACCTCACAGAACAGACTTCCAGGAGGTCAGATGGGTTCCCTTGTGCCTTCACACACACATACACACACTTTCTAGCCCACTTAAGGACAAAAGGATGCATAAGTCTACATAGGGCCAGTGGCGCAATGGATAACGCGTCTGACTACGGATCAGAAGATTGTAGGTTCGACTCCTATCTGGCTCGGAAGGGTTGTAGGTCCCTGTTTGATTATATTCCTGTGGAATTTTTATTTACCTCAGACTTGTTGTAGGTTCAATATTCTCCAGCAGGACTCATCCAGCAGTTGTTCCACGGTAGAGCGCAAGTAATAGGACCACAGCTAGTTAAACGTTTCCCATTTGCTGCTGGACTCTATGTGATGGCCGTCACGTGGTGTGCTGCTTTTGTATTTCAACATGGGTCCCTGATACTCTTAATTGCGAAAAAGCTTGTTGACAAAAGTGTGTGTGCGCGAGGGTCTGTGGACGTAGGCAGGTGTGTGCACTTGAATGCTTACCCATTTACATGTGTGAGAGGAACAAACCAACTCCCTGTGGGCTGCAGGCTTACAACTGGTAGCCCCAGTAGCCAGGCAGAACCACAGGTAAGGAGAGAGAGAAAGTTGGTCCATTATTAGAGAAGGACCATAAGCATCTTGCACTGCTACCTTCTTCCCGTCTCAGCCACGATCGGCCAAGACCTCTCTATTAGGGTAGAGGGTGAACATTTCTTGGACCTCAGAAACTGAGGGATGTAGACCCAATATGTCCTCCAAGCGCCTAGAGACCTGGTGCCCAATCTGGCATGGTGTTTTTCAGCTTACCCGACCAATCCGGTTGCAAGGTGGACTTTAACAATACTGCTAAAAAGGCACTCCCAGACATCCCTGAGGCCTTCATTTGCATAGGCCCTGCCCTTCTCTTTGTCCTGATTCCCACAAATCAACACAACACTGCAGCAGTATAGATTTGGGGGTGGTGAAGAATAATGACAGTGAGGCTAAAAAAGAGAAAGAAAAGTCCCAGAAGTCCTGCAGGCTTCCTTGCTAAATGCAGCTGAACATAGAGCGCACCTTCTTTACTGCAAAGCAAATACATTAAAAATGTTGAGGAGAGACTAATTGAAAAATACATATTACGGGGACAGCACTGGGACCTGCTTTATTTTTTCAATTAGTCTTGAAAACAAAAAAGATTTCTCTCCTGAAAGCTGTTAAAAATATGGAACGCTTCACGAATTTGCGTGTCATCCTTGCGCAGGGGCCATGCTAATCTTCTCTGTATCGTTCCAATTTTAGTATATGTGCTGCCGAAGCGAGCACACTTTATTGATGAACTGACAATGTTTATAAACTCTCTAAATCTACAGTCTCTAGACATAGGGTGGCCTGGCAGAGATGCTCAGATGGCCAGTACGCATTCAAATCTGAGCCAATGGTCAAAAATGTATGAAGAGTAGCAATCCATTATTCTTCACTGCATTTGTGGTCCAAGACTAAACACACCGTAAGTATGTAGATTATACCAGGTTTGCAAAGGCTCCTGGGTCGGGCTACAGACAAGGAGCATTGTGACGTCACGCTGCCTGTGGAACAGTGATATTAAAGGTGAAACAGCTGCACAGTAGGTTAGGTGAAGGGCTCTGAGAGTGGAAAGGCAGCATGCTTGGGTCCCTGGACAAGGTGAGCTTATGATAATGTGTCTGAATGTTCACCTGTGTTGTAATATTAAACCCCTTATTGTTGTAAACGCCTACTTACTAAGGAGTTCTCAAGCTCAGCCCCACACAGACCTGGAACTGATTATGTTAATGCAAACTATTTAAGAAACTGAGCCTGATCTAAAAGATTTCCTTGGATCTAGGACCATTTCGCCTAGCTTTTAGGTGCTTCCTTCTCCTAAAGTCCTTTGTAAAACTTGGGAAAACCTCACAGAACAGACTTCCAGGAGGTCAGATGGGTTCCCTTGTGCCTTCACACACACATACACACACTTTCTAGCCCACTTAAGGACAAAAGGATGCGTAAGTCTACATAGGGCCAGTGGCGCAATGGATAACGCGTCTGACTACGGATCAGAAGATTGTAGGTTCGACTCCTATCTGGCTCGGAAGGGTTGTAGGTCCCTGTTTGATTATATTCCTGTGGAATTTTTATTTACCTCAGACTTGTTGTAGGTTCAATATTCTCCAGCAGGACTCATCCAGCAGTTGTTCCACGGTAGAGCGCAAGTAATAGGACCACAGCTAGTTAAACGTTTCCCATTTGCTGCTGGACTCTATGTGATGGCCGTCACGTGGTGTGCTGCTTTTGTATTTCAACATGGGTCCCTGATACTCTTAATTGCGAAAAAGCTTGTTGACAAAAGTGTGTGTGCGCGAGGGTCTGTGGACGTAGGCAGGTGTGTGCACTTGAATGCTTACCCATTTACATGTGTGAGAGGAACAAACCAACTCCCTGTGGGCTGCAGGCTTACAACTGGTAGCCCCAGTAGCCAGGCAGAACCACAGGTAAGGAGAGAGAGAAAGTTGGTCCATTATTAGAGAAGGACCATAAGCATCTTGCACTGCTACCTTCTTCCCCTCTCAGCCACGATCGGCCAAGACCTCTCTATTAGGGTAGAGGGTGAACATTTCTTGGACCTCAGAAACTGAGGGATGTAGACCCAATATGTCCTCCAAGCGCCTAGAGACCTGGTGCCCAATCTGGCATGGTGTTTTTCAGCTTACCCGACCAATCCGGTTGCAAGGTGGACTTTAACAATACTGCTAAAAAGGCACTCCCAGACATCCCTGAGGCCTTCATTTGCATAGGCCCTGCCCTTCTCTTTGTCCTGATTCCCACAAATCAACACAACACTGCAGCAGTATAGATTTGGGGGTGGTGAAGAATAATGACAGTGAGGCTAAAAAAGAGAAAGAAAAGTCCCAGAAGTCCTGCAGGCTTCCTTGCTAAATGCAGCTGAACATAGAGCGCACCTTCTTTACTGCAAAGCAAATACATTAAAAATGTTGAGGAGAGACTAATTGAAAAATACATATTACGGGGACAGCACTGGGACCTGCTTTATTTTTTCAATTAGTCTTGAAAACAAAAAAGATTTCTCTCCTGAAAGCTGTTAAAAATATGGAACGCTTCACGAATTTGCGTGTCATCCTTGCGCAGGGGCCATGCTAATCTTCTCTGTATCGTTCCAATTTTAGTATATGTGCTGCCGAAGCGAGCACACTTTATTGATGAACTGACAATGTTTATAAACTCTCTAAATCTACAGTCTCTAGACATAGGGTGGCCTGGCAGAGATGCTCAGATGGCCAGTACGCATTCAAATCTGAGCCAATGGTCAAAAATGTATGAAGAGTAGCAATCCATTATTCTTCACTGCATTTGTGGTCCAAGACTAAACACACCGTAAGTATGTAGATTATACCAGGTTTGCAAAGGCTCCTGGGTCGGGCTACAGACAAGGAGCATTGTGACGTCACGCTGCCTGTGGAACAGTGATATTAAAGGTGAAACAGCTGCACAGTAGGTTAGGTGAAGGGCTCTGAGAGTGGAAAGGCAGCATGCTTGGGTCCCTGGACAAGGTGAGCTTATGATAATGTGTCTGAATGTTCACCTGTGTTGTAATATTAAACCCCTTATTGTTGTAAACGCCTACTTACTAAGGAGTTCTCAAGCTCAGCCCCACACAGACCTGGAACTGATTATGTTAATGCAAACTATTTAAGAAACTGAGCCTGATCTAAAAGATTTCCTTGGATCTAGGACCATTTCGCCTAGCTTTTAGGTGCTTCCTTCTCCTAAAGTCCTTTGTAAAACTTGGGAAAACCTCACAGAACAGACTTCCAGGAGGTCAGATGGGTTCCCTTGTGCCTTCACACACACATACACACACTTTCTAGCCCACTTAAGGACAAAAGGATGCGTAAGTCTACATAGGGCCAGTGGCGCAATGGATAACGCGTCTGACTACGGATCAGAAGATTGTAGGTTCGACTCCTATCTGGCTCGGAAGGGTTGTAGGTCCCTGTTTGATTATATTCCTGTGGAATTTTTATTTACCTCAGACTTGTTGTAGGTTCAATATTCTCCAGCAGGACTCATCCAGCAGTTGTTCCACGGTAGAGCGCAAGTAATAGGACCACAGCTAGTTAAACGTTTCCCATTTGCTGCTGGACTCTATGTGATGGCCGTCACGTGGTGTGCTGCTTTTGTATTTCAACATGGGTCCCTGATACTCTTAATTGCGAAAAAGCTTGTTGACAAAAGTGTGTGTGCGCGAGGGTCTGTGGACGTAGGCAGGTGTGTGCACTTGAATGCTTACCCATTTACATGTGTGAGAGGAACAAACCAACTCCCTGTGGGCTGCAGGCTTACAACTGGTAGCCCCAGTAGCCAGGCAGAACCACAGGTAAGGAGAGAGAGAAAGTTGGTCCATTATTAGAGAAGGGCCATAAGCATCTTGCACTGCTACCTTCTTCCCCTCTCAGCCACGATCGGCCAAGACCTCTCTATTAGGGTAGAGGGTGAACATTTCTTGGACCTCAGAAACTGAGGGATGTAGACCCAATATGTCCTCCAAGCGCCTAGAGACCTGGTGCCCAATCTGGCATGGTGTTTTTCAGCTTACCCGACCAATCCGGTTGCAAGGTGGACTTTAACAATACTGCTAAAAAGGCACTCCCAGACATCCCTGAGGCCTTCATTTGCATAGGCCCTGCCCTTCTCTTTGTCCTGATTCCCACAAATCAACACAACACTGCAGCAGTATAGATTTGGGGGTGGTGAAGAATAATGACAGTGAGGCTAAAAAAGAGAAAGAAAAGTCCCAGAAGTCCTGCAGGCTTCCTTGCTAAATGCAGCTGAACATAGAGCGCACCTTCTTTACTGCAAAGCAAATACATTAAAAATGTTGAGGAGAGACTAATTGAAAAATACATATTACGGGGACAGCACTGGGACCTGCTTTATTTTTTCAATTAGTCTTGAAAACAAAAAAGATTTCTCTCCTGAAAGCTGTTAAAAATATGGAACGCTTCACGAATTTGCGTGTCATCCTTGCGCAGGGGCCATGCTAATCTTCTCTGTATCGTTCCAATTTTAGTATATGTGCTGCCGAAGCGAGCACACTTTATTGATGAACTGACAATGTTTATAAACTCTCTAAATCTACAGTCTCTAGACATAGGGTGGCCTGGCAGAGATGCTCAGATGGCCAGTACGCATTCAAATCTGAGCCAATGGTCAAAAATGTATGAAGAGTAGCAATCCATTATTCTTCACTGCATTTGTGGTCCAAGACTAAACACACCGTAAGTATGTAGATTATACCAGGTTTGCAAAGGCTCCTGGGTCGGGCTACAGACAAGGAGCATTGTGACGTCACGCTGCCTGTGGAACAGTGATATTAAAGGTGAAACAGCTGCACAGTAGGTTAGGTGAAGGGCTCTGAGAGTGGAAAGGCAGCATGCTTGGGTCCCTGGACAAGGTGAGCTTATGATAATGTGTCTGAATGTTCACCTGTGTTGTAATATTAAACCCCTTATTGTTGTAAACGCCTACTTACTAAGGAGTTCTCAAGCTCAGCCCCACACAGACCTGGAACTGATTATGTTAATGCAAACTATTTAAGAAACTGAGCCTGATCTAAAAGATTTCCTTGGATCTAGGACCATTTCGCCTAGCTTTTAGGTGCTTCCTTCTCCTAAAGTCCTTTGTAAAACTTGGGAAAACCTCACAGAACAGACTTCCAGGAGGTCAGATGGGTTCCCTTGTGCCTTCACACACACATACACACACTTTCTAGCCCACTTAAGGACAAAAGGATGCGTAAGTCTACATAGGGCCAGTGGCGCAATGGATAACGCGTCTGACTACGGATCAGAAGATTGTAGGTTCGACTCCTATCTGGCTCGGAAGGGTTGTAGGTCCCTGTTTGATTATATTCCTGTGGAATTTTTATTTACCTCAGACTTGTTGTAGGTTCAATATTCTCCAGCAGGACTCATCCAGCAGTTGTTCCACGGTAGAGCGCAAGTAATAGGACCACAGCTAGTTAAACGTTTCCCATTTGCTGCTGGACTCTATGTGATGGCCGTCACGTGGTGTGCTGCTTTTGTATTTCAACATGGGTCCCTGATACTCTTAATTGCGAAAAAGCTTGTTGACAAAAGTGTGTGTGCGCGAGGGTCTGTGGACGTAGGCAGGTGTGTGCACTTGAATGCTTACCCATTTACATGTGTGAGAGGAACAAACCAACTCCCTGTGGGCTGCAGGCTTACAACTGGTAGCCCCAGTAGCCAGGCAGAACCACAGGTAAGGAGAGAGAGAAAGTTGGTCCATTATTAGAGAAGGACCATAAGCATCTTGCACTGCTACCTTCTTCCCCTCTCAGCCACGATCGGCCAAGACCTCTCTATTAGGGTAGAGGGTGAACATTTCTTGGACCTCAGAAACTGAGGGATGTAGACCCAATATGTCCTCCAAGCGCCTAGAGACCTGGTGCCCAATCTGGCATGGTGTTTTTCAGCTTACCCGACCAATCCGGTTGCAAGGTGGACTTTAACAATACTGCTAAAAAGGCACTCCCAGACATCCCTGAGGCCTTCATTTGCATAGGCCCTGCCCTTCTCTTTGTCCTGATTCCCACAAATCAACACAACACTGCAGCAGTATAGATTTGGGGGTGGTGAAGAATAATGACAGTGAGGCTAAAAAAGAGAAAGAAAAGTCCCAGAAGTCCTGCAGGCTTCCTTGCTAAATGCAGCTGAACATAGAGCGCACATTCTTTACTGCAAAGCAAATACATTAAAAATGTTGAGGAGAGACTTATTGAAAAATACATATTACGGGGACAGCACTGGGACCTGCTTTATTTTTTCAATTAGTCTTGAAAACAAAAAAGATTTCTCTCCTGAAAGCTGTTAAAAATATGGAACGCTTCACGAATTTGCGTGTCATCCTTGCGCAGGGGTCATGCTAATCTTCTCTGTATCGTTCCAATTTTAGTATATGTGCTGCCGAAGCGAGCACACTTTATTGATGAACTGACAATGTTTATAAACTCTCTAAATCTACAGTCTCTAGACATAGGGTGGCCTGGCAGAGATGCTCAGATGGCCAGTACGCATTCAAATCTGAGCCAATGGTCAAAAATGGATGAAGAGTAGCAATCCATTATTCTTCACTGCATTTGTGGTCCAAGACTAAACACACCGTAAGTATGTAGATTATACCAGGTTTGCAAAGGCTCCTGGGTCGGGCTACAGACAAGGAGCATTGTGACGTCACGCTGCCTGTGGAACAGTGATATTAAAGGTGAAACAGCTGCACAGTAGGTTAGGTGAAGGGCTCTGAGAGTGGAAAGGCAGCATGCTTGGGTCCCTGGACAAGGTGAGCTTATGATAATGTGTCTGAATGTTCACCTGTGTTGTAATATTAAACCCCTTATTGTTGTAAACGCCTACTTACTAAGGAGTTCTCAAGCTCAGCCCCACACAGACCTGGAACTGATTATGTTAATGCAAACTATTTAAGAAACTGAGCCTGATCTAAAAGATTTCCTTGGATCTAGGACCATTTCGCCTAGCTTTTAGGTGCTTCCTTCTCCTAAAGTCCTTTGTAAAACTTGGGAAAACCTCACAGAACAGACTTCCAGGAGGTCAGATGGGTTCCCTTGTGCCTTCACACACACATACACACACTTTCTAGCCCACTTAAGGACAAAAGGATGCATAAGTCTACATAGGGCCAGTGGCGCAATGGATAACGCGTCTGACTACGGATCAGAAGATTGTAGGTTCGACTCCTATCTGGCTCGGAAGGGTTGTAGGTCCCTGTTTGATTATATTCCTGTGGAATTTTTATTTACCTCAGACTTGTTGTAGGTTCAATATTCTCCAGCAGGACTCATCCAGCAGTTGTTCCACGGTAGAGCGCAAGTAATAGGACCACAGCTAGTTAAACGTTTCCCATTTGCTGCTGGACTCTATGTGATGGCCGTCACGTGGTGTGCTGCTTTTGTATTTCAACATGGGTCCCTGATACTCTTAATTGCGAAAAAGCTTGTTGACAAAAGTGTGTGTGCGCGAGGGTCTGTGGACGTAGGCAGGTGTGTGCACTTGAATGCTTACCCATTTACATGTGTGAGAGGAACAAACCAACTCCCTGTGGGCTGCAGGCTTACAACTGGTAGCCCCAGTAGCCAGGCAGAACCACAGGTAAGGAGAGAGAGAAAGTTGGTCCATTATTAGAGAAGGACCATAAGCATCTTGCACTGCTACCTTCTTCCCGTCTCAGCCACGATCGGCCAAGACCTCTCTATTAGGGTAGAGGGTGAACATTTCTTGGACCTCAGAAACTGAGGGATGTAGACCCAATATGTCCTCCAAGCGCCTAGAGACCTGGTGCCCAATCTGGCATGGTGTTTTTCAGCTTACCCGACCAATCCGGTTGCAAGGTGGACTTTAACAATACTGCTAAAAAGGCACTCCCAGACATCCCTGAGGCCTTCATTTGTATAGGCCCTGCCCTTCTCTTTGTCCTGATTCCCACAAATCAACACAACACTGCAGCAGTATAGATTTGGGGGTGGTGAAGAATAATGACAGTGAGGCTAAAAAAGAGAAAGAAAAGTCCCAGAAGTCCTGCAGGCTTCCTTGCTAAATGCAGCTGAACATAGAGCGCACCTTCTTTACTGCAAAGCAAATACATTAAAAATGTTGAGGAGAGACTAATTGAAAAATACATATTACGGGGACAGCACTGGGACCTGCTTTATTTTTTCAATTAGTCTTGAAAACAAAAAAGATTTCTCTCCTGAAAGCTGTTAAAAATATGGAACGCTTCACGAATTTGCGTGTCATCCTTGCGCAGGGGCCATGCTAATCTTCTCTGTATCGTTCCAATTTTAGTATATGTGCTGCCGAAGCGAGCACACTTTATTGATGAACTGACAATGTTTATAAACTCTCTAAATCTACAGTCTCTAGACATAGGGTGGCCTGGCAGAGATGCTCAGATGGCCAGTACGCATTCAAATCTGAGCCAATGGTCAAAAATGTATGAAGAGTAGCAATCCATTATTCTTCACTGCATTTGTGGTCCAAGACTAAACACACCGTAAGTATGTAGATTATACCAGGTTTGCAAAGGCTCCTGGGTCGGGCTACAGACAAGGAGCATTGTGACGTCACGCTGCCTGTGGAACAGTGATATTAAAGGTGAAACAGCTGCACAGTAGGTTAGGTGAAGGGCTCTGAGAGTGGAAAGGCAGCATGCTTGGGTCCCTGGACAAGGTGAGCTTATGATAATGTGTCTGAATGTTCACCTGTGTTGTAATATTAAACCCCTTATTGTTGTAAACGCCTACTTACTAAGGAGTTCTCAAGCTCAGCCCCACACAGACCTGGAACTGATTATGTTAATGCAAACTATTTAAGAAACTGAGCCTGATCTAAAAGATTTCCTTGGATCTAGGACCATTTCGCCTAGCTTTTAGGTGCTTCCTTCTCCTAAAGTCCTTTGTAAAACTTGGGAAAACCTCACAGAACAGACTTCCAGGAGGTCAGATGGGTTCCCTTGTGCCTTCACACACACATACACACACTTTCTAGCCCACTTAAGGACAAAAGGATGCGTAAGTCTACATAGGGCCAGTGGCGCAATGGATAACGCGTCTGACTACGGATCAGAAGATTGTAGGTTCGACTCCTATCTGGCTCGGAAGGGTTGTAGGTCCCTGTTTGATTATATTCCTGTGGAATTTTTATTTACCTCAGACTTGTTGTAGGTTCAATATTCTCCAGCAGGACTCATCCAGCAGTTGTTCCACGGTAGAGCGCAAGTAATAGGACCACAGCTAGTTAAACGTTTCCCATTTGCTGCTGGACTCTATGTGATGGCCGTCACGTGGTGTGCTGCTTTTGTATTTCAACATGGGTCCCTGATACTCTTAATTGCGAAAAAGCTTGTTGACAAAAGTGTGTGTGCGCGAGGGTCTGTGGACGTAGGCAGGTGTGTGCACTTGAATGCTTACCCATTTACATGTGTGAGAGGAACAAACCAACTCCCTGTGGGCTGCAGGCTTACAACTGGTAGCCCCAGTAGCCAGGCAGAACCACAGGTAAGGAGAGAGAGAAAGTTGGTCCATTATTAGAGAAGGACCATAAGCATCTTGCACTGCTACCTTCTTCCCCTCTCAGCCACGATCGGCCAAGACCTCTCTATTAGGGTAGAGGGTGAACATTTCTTGGACCTCAGAAACTGAGGGATGTAGACCCAATATGTCCTCCAAGCGCCTAGAGACCTGGTGCCCAATCTGGCATGGTGTTTTTCAGCTTACCCGACCAATCCGGTTGCAAGGTGGACTTTAACAATACTGCTAAAAAGGCACTCCCAGACATCCCTGAGGCCTTCATTTGCATAGGCCCTGCCCTTCTCTTTGTCCTGATTCCCACAAATCAACACAACACTGCAGCAGTATAGATTTGGGGGTGGTGAAGAATAATGACAGTGAGGCTAAAAAAGAGAAAGAAAAGTCCCAGAAGTCCTGCAGGCTTCCTTGCTAAATGCAGCTGAACATAGAGCGCACCTTCTTTACTGCAAAGCAAATACATTAAAAATGTTGAGGAGAGACTAATTGAAAAATACATATTACGGGGACAGCACTGGGACCTGCTTTATTTTTTCAATTAGTCTTGAAAACAAAAAAGATTTCTCTCCTGAAAGCTGTTAAAAATATGGAACGCTTCACGAATTTGCGTGTCATCCTTGCGCAGGGGCCATGCTAATCTTCTCTGTATCGTTCCAATTTTAGTATATGTGCTGCCGAAGCGAGCACACTTTATTGATGAACTGACAATGTTTATAAACTCTCTAAATCTACAGTCTCTAGACATAGGGTGGCCTGGCAGAGATGCTCAGATGGCCAGTACGCATTCAAATCTGAGCCAATGGTCAAAAATGTATGAAGAGTAGCAATCCATTATTCTTCACTGCATTTGTGGTCCAAGACTAAACACACCGTAAGTATGTAGATTATACCAGGTTTGCAAAGGCTCCTGGGTCGGGCTACAGACAAGGAGCATTGTGACGTCACGCTGCCTGTGGAACAGTGATATTAAAGGTGAAACAGCTGCACAGTAGGTTAGGTGAAGGGCTCTGAGAGTGGAAAGGCAGCATGCTTGGGTCCCTGGACAAGGTGAGCTTATGATAATGTGTCTGAATGTTCACCTGTGTTGTAATATTAAACCCCTTATTGTTGTAAACGCCTACTTACTAAGGAGTTCTCAAGCTCAGCCCCACACAGACCTGGAACTGATTATGTTAATGCAAACTATTTAAGAAACTGAGCCTGATCTAAAAGATTTCCTTGGATCTAGGACCATTTCGCCTAGCTTTTAGGTGCTTCCTTCTCCTAAAGTCCTTTGTAAAACTTGGGAAAACCTCACAGAACAGACTTCCAGGAGGTCAGATGGGTTCCCTTGTGCCTTCACACACACATACACACACTTTCTAGCCCACTTAAGGACAAAAGGATGCGTAAGTCTACATAGGGCCAGTGGCGCAATGGATAACGCGTCTGACTACGGATCAGAAGATTGTAGGTTCGACTCCTATCTGGCTCGGAAGGGTTGTAGGTCCCTGTTTGATTATATTCCTGTGGAATTTTTATTTACCTCAGACTTGTTGTAGGTTCAATATTCTCCAGCAGGACTCATCCAGCAGTTGTTCCACGGTAGAGCGCAAGTAATAGGACCACAGCTAGTTAAACGTTTCCCATTTGCTGCTGGACTCTATGTGATGGCCGTCACGTGGTGTGCTGCTTTTGTATTTCAACATGGGTCCCTGATACTCTTAATTGCGAAAAAGCTTGTTGACAAAAGTGTGTGTGCGCGAGGGTCTGTGGACGTAGGCAGGTGTGTGCACTTGAATGCTTACCCATTTACATGTGTGAGAGGAACAAACCAACTCCCTGTGGGCTGCAGGCTTACAACTGGTAGCCCCAGTAGCCAGGCAGAACCACAGGTAAGGAGAGAGAGAAAGTTGGTCCATTATTAGAGAAGGGCCATAAGCATCTTGCACTGCTACCTTCTTCCCCTCTCAGCCACGATCGGCCAAGACCTCTCTATTAGGGTAGAGGGTGAACATTTCTTGGACCTCAGAAACTGAGGGATGTAGACCCAATATGTCCTCCAAGCGCCTAGAGACCTGGTGCCCAATCTGGCATGGTGTTTTTCAGCTTACCCGACCAATCCGGTTGCAAGGTGGACTTTAACAATACTGCTAAAAAGGCACTCCCAGACATCCCTGAGGCCTTCATTTGCATAGGCCCTGCCCTTCTCTTTGTCCTGATTCCCACAAATCAACACAACACTGCAGCAGTATAGATTTGGGGGTGGTGAAGAATAATGACAGTGAGGCTAAAAAAGAGAAAGAAAAGTCCCAGAAGTCCTGCAGGCTTCCTTGCTAAATGCAGCTGAACATAGAGCGCACCTTCTTTACTGCAAAGCAAATACATTAAAAATGTTGAGGAGAGACTAATTGAAAAATACATATTACGGGGACAGCACTGGGACCTGCTTTATTTTTTCAATTAGTCTTGAAAACAAAAAAGATTTCTCTCCTGAAAGCTGTTAAAAATATGGAACGCTTCACGAATTTGCGTGTCATCCTTGCGCAGGGGCCATGCTAATCTTCTCTGTATCGTTCCAATTTTAGTATATGTGCTGCCGAAGCGTGCACACTTTATTGATGAACTGACAATGTTTATAAACTCTCTAAATCTACAGTCTCTAGACATAGGGTGGCCTGGCAGAGATGCTCAGATGGCCAGTACGCATTCAAATCTGAGCCAATGGTCAAAAATGTATGAAGAGTAGCAATCCATTATTCTTCACTGCATTTGTGGTCCAAGACTAAACACACCGTAAGTATGTAGATTATACCAGGTTTGCAAAGGCTCCTGGGTCGGGCTACAGACAAGGAGCATTGTGACGTCACGCTGCCTGTGGAACAGTGATATTAAAGGTGAAACAGCTGCACAGTAGGTTAGGTGAAGGGCTCTGAGAGTGGAAAGGCAGCATGCTTGGGTCCCTGGACAAGGTGAGCTTATGATAATGTGTCTGAATGTTCACCTGTGTTGTAATATTAAACCCCTTATTGTTGTAAACGCCTACTTACTAAGGAGTTCTCAAGCTCAGCCCCACACAGACCTGGAACTGATTATGTTAATGCAAACTATTTAAGAAACTGAGCCTGATCTAAAAGATTTCCTTGGATCTAGGACCATTTCGCCTAGCTTTTAGGTGCTTCCTTCTCCTAAAGTCCTTTGTAAAACTTGGGAAAACCTCACAGAACAGACTTCCAGGAGGTCAGATGGGTTCCCTTGTGCCTTCACACACACATACACACACTTTCTAGCCCACTTAAGGACAAAAGGATGCGTAAGTCTACATAGGGCCAGTGGCGCAATGGATAACGCGTCTGACTACGGATCAGAAGATTGTAGGTTCGACTCCTATCTGGCTCGGAAGGGTTGTAGGTCCCTGTTTGATTATATTCCTGTGGAATTTTTATTTACCTCAGACTTGTTGTAGGTTCAATATTCTCCAGCAGGACTCATCCAGCAGTTGTTCCACGGTAGAGCGCAAGTAATAGGACCACAGCTAGTTAAACGTTTCCCATTTGCTGCTGGACTCTATGTGATGGCCGTCACGTGGTGTGCTGCTTTTGTATTTCAACATGGGTCCCTGATACTCTTAATTGCGAAAAAGCTTGTTGACAAAAGTGTGTGTGCGCGAGGGTCTGTGGACGTAGGCAGGTGTGTGCACTTGAATGCTTACCCATTTACATGTGTGAGAGGAACAAACCAACTCCCTGTGGGCTGCAGGCTTACAACTGGTAGCCCCAGTAGCCAGGCAGAACCACAGGTAAGGAGAGAGAGAAAGTTGGTCCATTATTAGAGAAGGACCATAAGCATCTTGCACTGCTACCTTCTTCCCCCTCTCAGCCACGATCGGCAAGACCTCTCTATTAGGGTAGAGGTGAACATTTCTTGGACCTCAGAAACTGAGGGATGTAGACCCAATATGTCCTCCAAGCGCCTAGAGACCTGGTGCCCAATCTGGCATGGTGTTTTTCAGCTTACCCGACCAATCCGGTTGCAAGGTGGACTTTAACAATACTGCTAAAAAGGCACTCCAGACATCCCTGAGGCCTTCATTTGCATAGGCCCTGCCCTTCTCTTTGTCCTGATTCCCACAAATCAACACAACACTGCAGCAGTATAGATTTGGGGGTGGTGAAGAATAATGACAGTGAGGCTAAAAAAGAGAAGAAAAGTCCCAGAAGTCCTGCAGGCTTCCTTGCTAAATGCAGCTGAACATAGAGCGCACCTTCTTTACTGCAAAGCAAATACATTAAAAATGTTGAGGAGAGACTAATTGAAAAATACATATTACGGGGACAGCACTGGGACCTGCTTTATTTTTTCAATTAGTCTTGAAAACAAAAAAGATTTCTCTCCTGAAAGCTGTTAAAAATATGGAACGCTTCACGAATTTGCGTGTCATCCTTGCGCAGGGGCATGCTAATCTTCTCTGTATCGTTCCAATTTTAGTATATGTGCTGCGAAGCGAGCACACTTTATTGATGAACTGACAATGTTATAAACTCTCTAAATCTACAGTCTCTAGACATAGGGTGGCCTGGCAGAGATGCTCAGATGGCCAGTACGCATTCAAATCTGAGCCAATGGTCAAAAATGTATGAAGAGTAGCAATCCATTATTCTTCACTGCATTTGTGGTCCAAGACTAAACACACCGTAAGTATGTAGATTATACCAGGTTTGCAAAGGCTCCTGGGTCGGGCTACAGACAAGGAGCATTGTGACGTCACGCTGCCTGTGGAACAGTGATATTAAAGGTGAAAACAGCTGCACAGTAGGTTAGGTGAAGGGCTCTGAGAGTGGAAAGGCAGCATGCTTGGGTCCCTGGACAAGGTGAGCTTATGATAATGTGTCTGAATGTTCACCTGTGTTGTAATATTAAACCCCTTATTGTTGTAAACGCCTACTTACTAAGGGAGTTCTCAAGCTCAGCCCCACACAGACCTGGAACTGATTATGTTAATGCAAACTATTTAAGAAACTGAGCCTGATCTAAAAGATTTCCTTGGATCTAGGACCATTTCGCCTAGCTTTTAGGTGCTTCCTTCTCCTAAAGTCCTTTGTAAAACTTGGGAAAACCTCACAGAACAGACTTCCAGGAGGTCAGATGGGTTCCCTTGTGCCTTCACACACACATACACACACTTTCTAGCCCACTTAAGGACAAAAGGATGCGTAAGTCTACATAGGGCCAGTGGCGCAATGGATAACGCGTCTGACTACGGATCAGAAGATTGTAGGTTCGACTCCTATCTGGCTCGGAAGGGTTGTAGGTCCCTGTTTGATTATATTCCTGTGGAATTTTTATTTACCTCAGACTTGTTGTAGGTTCAATATTCTCCAGCAGGACTCATCCAGCAGTTGTTCCACGGTAGAGCGCAAGTAATAGGACCACAGCTAGTTAAACGTTTCCCATTTGCTGCTGGACTCTATGTGATGGCCGTCACGTGGTGTGCTGCTTTTGTATTTCAACATGGGTCCCTGATACTCTTAATTGCGAAAAAGCTTGTTGACAAAAGTGTGTGTGCGCGAGGGTCTGTGGACGTAGGCAGGTGTGTGCACTTGAATGCTTACCCATTTACATGTGTGAGAGGAACAAACCAACTCCCTGTGGGCTGCAGGCTTACAACTGGTAGCCCCAGTAGCCAGGCAGAACCACAGGTAAGGAGAGAGAGAAAGTTGGTCCATTATTAGAGAAGGACCATAAGCATCTTGCACTGCTACCTTCTTCCCCTCTCAGCCACGATCGGCCAAGACCTCTCTATTAGGGTAGAGGGTGAACATTTCTTGGACCTCAGAAACTGAGGGATGTAGACCCAATATGTCCTCCAAGCGCCTAGAGACCTGGTGCCCAATCTGGCATGGTGTTTTTCAGCTTACCCGACCAATCCGGTTGCAAGGTGGACTTTAACAATACTGCTAAAAAGGCACTCCCAGACATCCCTGAGGCCTTCATTTGCATAGGCCCTGCCCTTCTCTTTGTCCTGATTCCCACAAATCAACACAACACTGCAGCAGTATAGATTTGGGGGTGGTGAAGAATAATGACAGTGAGGCTAAAAAAGAGAAAGAAAAGTCCCAGAAGTCCTGCAGGCTTCCTTGCTAAATGCAGCTGAACATAGAGCGCACCTTCTTTACTGCAAAGCAAATACATTAAAAATGTTGAGGAGAGACTAATTGAAAAATACATATTACGGGGACAGCACTGGGACCTGCTTTATTTTTTCAATTAGTCTTGAAAACAAAAAAGATTTCTCTCCTGAAAGCTGTTAAAAATATGGAACGCTTCACGAATTTGCGTGTCATCCTTGCGCAGGGGCCATGCTAATCTTCTCTGTATCGTTCCAATTTTAGTATATGTGCTGCCGAAGCGAGCACACTTTATTGATGAACTGACAATGTTTATAAACTCTCTAAATCTACAGTCTCTAGACATAGGGTGGCCTGGCAGAGATGCTCAGATGGCCAGTACGCATTCAAATCTGAGCCAATGGTCAAAAATGGATGAAGAGTAGCAATCCATTATTCTTCACTGCATTTGTGGTCCAAGACTAAACACACCGTAAGTATGTAGATTATACCAGGTTTGCAAAGGCTCCTGGGTCGGGCTACAGACAAGGAGCATTGTGACGTCACGCTGCCTGTGGAACAGTGATATTAAAGGTGAAACAGCTGCACAGTAGGTTAGGTGAAGGGCTCTGAGAGTGGAAAGGCAGCATGCTTGGGTCCCTGGACAAGGTGAGCTTATGATAATGTGTCTGAATGTTCACCTGTGTTGTAATATTAAACCCCTTATTGTTGTAAACGCCTACTTACTAAGGAGTTCTCAAGCTCAGCCCCACACAGACCTGGAACTGATTATGTTAATGCAAACTATTTAAGAAACTGAGCCTGATCTAAAAGATTTCCTTGGATCTAGGACCATTTCGCCTAGCTTTTAGGTGCTTCCTTCTCCTAAAGTCCTTTGTAAAACTTGGGAAAACCTCACAGAACAGACTTCCAGGAGGTCAGATGGGTTCCCTTGTGCCTTCACACACACATACACACACTTTCTAGCCCACTTAAGGACAAAAGGATGCGTAAGTCTACATAGGGCCAGTGGCGCAATGGATAACGCGTCTGACTACGGATCAGAAGATTGTAGGTTCGACTCCTATCTGGCTCGGAAGGGTTGTAGGTCCCTGTTTGATTATATTCCTGTGGAATTTTTATTTACCTCAGACTTGTTGTAGGTTCAATATTCTCCAGCAGGACTCATCCAGCAGTTGTTCCACGGTAGAGCGCAAGTAATAGGACCACAGCTAGTTAAACGTTTCCCATTTGCTGCTGGACTCTATGTGATGGCCGTCACGTGGTGTGCTGCTTTTGTATTTCAACATGGGTCCCTGATACTCTTAATTGCGAAAAAGCTTGTTGACAAAAGTGTGTGTGCGCGAGGGTCTGTGGACGTAGGCAGGTGTGTGCACTTGAATGCTTACCCATTTACATGTGTGAGAGGAACAAACCAACTCCCTGTGGGCTGCAGGCTTACAACTGGTAGCCCCAGTAGCCAGGCAGAACCACAGGTAAGGAGAGAGAGAAAGTTGGTCCATTATTAGAGAAGGACCATAAGCATCTTGCACTGCTACCTTCTTCCCCTCTCAGCCACGATCGGCCAAGACCTCTCTATTAGGGTAGAGGGTGAACATTTCTTGGACCTCAGAAACTGAGGGATGTAGACCCAATATGTCCTCCAAGCGCCTAGAGACCTGGTGCCCAATCTGGCATGGTGTTTTTCAGCTTACCCGACCAATCCGGTTGCAAGGTGGACTTTAACAATACTGCTAAAAAGGCACTCCCAGACATCCCTGAGGCCTTCATTTGCATAGGCCCTGCCCTTCTCTTTGTCCTGATTCCCACAAATCAACACAACACTGCAGCAGTATAGATTTGGGGGTGGTGAAGAATAATGACAGTGAGGCTAAAAAAGAGAAAGAAAAGTCCCAGAAGTCCTGCAGGCTTCCTTGCTAAATGCAGCTGAACATAGAGCGCACCTTCTTTACTGCAAAGCAAATACATTAAAAATGTTGAGGAGAGACTAATTGAAAAATACATATTACGGGGACAGCACTGGGACCTGCTTTATTTTTTCAATTAGTCTTGAAAACAAAAAAGATTTCTCTCCTGAAAGCTGTTAAAAATATGGAACGCTTCACGAATTTGCGTGTCATCCTTGCGCAGGGGCCATGCTAATCTTCTCTGTATCGTTCCAATTTTAGTATATGTGCTGCCGAAGCGAGCACACTTTATTGATGAACTGACAATGTTTATAAACTCTCTAAATCTACAGTCTCTAGACATAGGGTGGCCTGGCAGAGATGCTCAGATGCCCAGTACGCATTCAAATCTGAGCCAATGGTCAAAAATGTATGAAGAGTAGCAATCCATTATTCTTCACTGCATTTGTGGTCCAAGACTAAACACACCGTAAGTATGTAGATTATACCAGGTTTGCAAAGGCTCCTGGGTCGGGCTACAGACAAGGAGCATTGTGACGTCACGCTGCCTGTGGAACAGTGATATTAAAGGTGAAACAGCTGCACAGTAGGTTAGGTGAAGGGCTCTGAGAGTGGAAAGGCAGCATGCTTGGGTCCCTGGACAAGGTGAGCTTATGATAATGTGTCTGAATGTTCACCTGTGTTGTAATATTAAACCCCTTATTGTTGTAAACGCCTACTTACTAAGGAGTTCTCAAGCTCAGCCCCACACAGACCTGGAACTGATTATGTTAATGCAAACTATTTAAGAAACTGAGCCTGATCTAAAAGATTTCCTTGGATCTAGGACCATTTCGCCTAGCTTTTAGGTGCTTCCTTCTCCTAAAGTCCTTTGTAAAACTTGGGAAAACCTCACAGAACAGACTTCCAGGAGGTCAGATGGGTTCCCTTGTGCCTTCACACACACATACACACACTTTCTAGCCCACTTAAGGACAAAAGGATGCGTAAGTCTACATAGGGCCAGTGGCGCAATGGATAACGCGTCTGACTACGGATCAGAAGATTGTAGGTTCGACTCCTATCTGGCTCGGAAGGGTTGTAGGTCCCTGTTTGATTATATTCCTGTGGAATTTTTATTTACCTCAGACTTGTTGTAGGTTCAATATTCTCCAGCAGGACTCATCCAGCAGTTGTTCCACGGTAGAGCGCAAGTAATAGGACCACAGCTAGTTAAACGTTTCCCATTTGCTGCTGGACTCTATGTGATGGCCGTCACGTGGTGTGCTGCTTTTGTATTTCAACATGGGTCCCTGATACTCTTAATTGCGAAAAAGCTTGTTGACAAAAGTGTGTGTGCGCGAGGGTCTGTGGACGTAGGCAGGTGTGTGCACTTGAATGCTTACCCATTTACATGTGTGAGAGGAACAAACCAACTCCCTGTGGGCTGCAGGCTTACAACTGGTAGCCCCAGTAGCCAGGCAGAACCACAGGTAAGGAGAGAGAGAAAGTTGGTCCATTATTAGAGAAGGACCATAAGCATCTTGCACTGCTACCTTCTTCCCCTCTCAGCCACGATCGGCCAAGACCTCTCTATTAGGGTAGAGGGTGAACATTTCTTGGACCTCAGAAACTGAGGGATGTAGACCCAATATGTCCTCCAAGCGCCTAGAGACCTGGTGCCCAATCTGGCATGGTGTTTTTCAGCTTACCCGACCAATCCGGTTGCAAGGTGGACTTTAACAATACTGCTAAAAAGGCACTCCCAGACATCCCTGAGGCCTTCATTTGCATAGGCCCTGCCCTTCTCTTTGTCCTGATTCCCACAAATCAACACAACACTGCAGCAGTATAGATTTGGGGGTGGTGAAGAATAATGACAGTGAGGCTAAAAAAGAGAAAGAAAAGTCCCAGAAGTCCTGCAGGCTTCCTTGCTAAATGCAGCTGAACATAGAGCGCACCTTCTTTACTGCAAAGCAAATACATTAAAAATGTTGAGGAGAGACTAATTGAAAAATACATATTACGGGGACAGCACTGGGACCTGCTTTATTTTTTCAATTAGTCTTGAAAACAAAAAAGATTTCTCTCCTGAAAGCTGTTAAAAATATGGAACGCTTCACGAATTTGCGTGTCATCCTTGCGCAGGGGCCATGCTAATCTTCTCTGTATCGTTCCAATTTTAGTATATGTGCTGCCGAAGCGAGCACACTTTATTGATGAACTGACAATGTTTATAAACTCTCTAAATCTACAGTCTCTAGACATAGGGTGGCCTGGCAGAGATGCTCAGATGCCCAGTACGCATTCAAATCTGAGCCAATGGTCAAAAATGTATGAAGAGTAGCAATCCATTATTCTTCACTGCATTTGTGGTCCAAGACTAAACACACCGTAAGTATGTAGATTATACCAGGTTTGCAAAGGCTCCTGGGTCGGGCTACAGACAAGGAGCATTGTGACGTCACGCTGCCTGTGGAACAGTGATATTAAAGGTGAAACAGCTGCACAGTAGGTTAGGTGAAGGGCTCTGAGAGTGGAAAGGCAGCATGCTTGGGTCCCTGGACAAGGTGAGCTTATGATAATGTGTCTGAATGTTCACCTGTGTTGTAATATTAAACCCCTTATTGTTGTAAACGCCTACTTACTAAGGAGTTCTCAAGCTCAGCCCCACACAGACCTGGAACTGATTATGTTAATGCAAACTATTTAAGAAACTGAGCCTGATCTAAAAGATTTCCTTGGATCTAGGACCATTTCGCCTAGCTTTTAGGTGCTTCCTTCTCCTAAAGTCCTTTGTAAAACTTGGGAAAACCTCACAGAACAGACTTCCAGGAGGTCAGATGGGTTCCCTTGTGCCTTCACACACACATACACACACTTTCTAGCCCACTTAAGGACAAAAGGATGCGTAAGTCTACATAGGGCCAGTGGCGCAATGGATAACGCGTCTGACTACGGATCAGAAGATTGTAGGTTCGACTCCTATCTGGCTCGGAAGGGTTGTAGGTCCCTGTTTGATTATATTCCTGTGGAATTTTTATTTACCTCAGACTTGTTGTAGGTTCAATATTCTCCAGCAGGACTCATCCAGCAGTTGTTCCACGGTAGAGCGCAAGTAATAGGACCACAGCTAGTTAAACGTTTCCCATTTGCTGCTGGACTCTATGTGATGGCCGTCACGTGGTGTGCTGCTTTTGTATTTCAACATGGGTCCCTGATACTCTTAATTGCGAAAAAGCTTGTTGACAAAAGTGTGTGTGCGCGAGGGTCTGTGGACGTAGGCAGGTGTGTGCACTTGAATGCTTACCCATTTACATGTGTGAGAGGAACAAACCAACTCCCTGTGGGCTGCAGGCTTACAACTGGTAGCCCCAGTAGCCAGGCAGAACCACAGGTAAGGAGAGAGAGAAAGTTGGTCCATTATTAGAGAAGGACCATAAGCATCTTGCACTGCTACCTTCTTCCCCTCTCAGCCACGATCGGCCAAGACCTCTCTATTAGGGTAGAGGGTGAACATTTCTTGGACCTCAGAAACTGAGGGATGTAGACCCAATATGTCCTCCAAGCGCCTAGAGACCTGGTGCCCAATCTGGCATGGTGTTTTTCAGCTTACCCGACCAATCCGGTTGCAAGGTGGACTTTAACAATACTGCTAAAAAGGCACTCCCAGACATCCCTGAGGCCTTCATTTGCATAGGCCCTGCCCTTCTCTTTGTCCTGATTCCCACAAATCAACACAACACTGCAGCAGTATAGATTTGGGGGTGGTGAAGAATAATGACAGTGAGGCTAAAAAAGAGAAAGAAAAGTCCCAGAAGTCCTGCAGGCTTCCTTGCTAAATGCAGCTGAACATAGAGCGCACCTTCTTTACTGCAAAGCAAATACATTAAAAATGTTGAGGAGAGACTAATTGAAAAATACATATTACGGGGACAGCACTGGGACCTGCTTTATTTTTTCAATTAGTCTTGAAAACAAAAAAGATTTCTCTCCTGAAAGCTGTTAAAAATATGGAACGCTTCACGAATTTGCGTGTCATCCTTGCGCAGGGGCCATGCTAATCTTCTCTGTATCGTTCCAATTTTAGTATATGTGCTGCCGAAGCGAGCACACTTTATTGATGAACTGACAATGTTTATAAACTCTCTAAATCTACAGTCTCTAGACATAGGGTGGCCTGGCAGAGATGCTCAGATGGCCAGTACGCATTCAAATCTGAGCCAATGGTCAAAAATGTATGAAGAGTAGCAATCCATTATTCTTCACTGCATTTGTGGTCCAAGACTAAACACACCGTAAGTATGTAGATTATACCAGGTTTGCAAAGGCTCCTGGGTCGGGCTACAGACAAGGAGCATTGTGACGTCACGCTGCCTGTGGAACAGTGATATTAAAGGTGAAACAGCTGCACAGTAGGTTAGGTGAAGGGCTCTGAGAGTGGAAAGGCAGCATGCTTGGGTCCCTGGACAAGGTGAGCTTATGATAATGTGTCTGAATGTTCACCTGTGTTGTAATATTAAACCCCTTATTGTTGTAAACGCCTACTTACTAAGGAGTTCTCAAGCTCAGCCCCACACAGACCTGGAACTGATTATGTTAATGCAAACTATTTAAGAAACTGAGCCTGATCTAAAAGATTTCCTTGGATCTAGGACCATTTCGCCTAGCTTTTAGGTGCTTCCTTCTCCTAAAGTCCTTTGTAAAACTTGGGAAAACCTCACAGAACAGACTTCCAGGAGGTCAGATGGGTTCCCTTGTGCCTTCACACACACATACACACACTTTCTAGCCCACTTAAGGACAAAAGGATGCGTAAGTCTACATAGGGCCAGTGGCGCAATGGATAACGCGTCTGACTACGGATCAGAAGATTGTAGGTTCGACTCCTATCTGGCTCGGAAGGGTTGTAGGTCCCTGTTTGATTATATTCCTGTGGAATTTTTATTTACCTCAGACTTGTTGTAGGTTCAATATTCTCCAGCAGGACTCATCCAGCAGTTGTTCCACGGTAGAGCGCAAGTAATAGGACCACAGCTAGTTAAACGTTTCCCATTTGCTGCTGGACTCTATGTGATGGCCGTCACGTGGTGTGCTGCTTTTGTATTTCAACATGGGTCCCTGATACTCTTAATTGCGAAAAAGCTTGTTGACAAAAGTGTGTGTGCGCGAGGGTCTGTGGACGTAGGCAGGTGTGTGCACTTGAATGCTTACCCATTTACATGTGTGAGAGGAACAAACCAACTCCCTGTGGGCTGCAGGCTTACAACTGGTAGCCCCAGTAGCCAGGCAGAACCACAGGTAAGGAGAGAGAGAAAGTTGGTCCATTATTAGAGAAGGACCATAAGCATCTTGCACTGCTACCTTCTTCCCCTCTCAGCCACGATCGGCCAAGACCTCTCTATTAGGGTAGAGGGTGAACATTTCTTGGACCTCAGAAACTGAGGGATGTAGACCCAATATGTCCTCCAAGCGCCTAGAGACCTGGTGCCCAATCTGGCATGGTGTTTTTCAGCTTACCCGACCAATCCGGTTGCAAGGTGGACTTTAACAATACTGCTAAAAAGGCACTCCCAGACATCCCTGAGGCCTTCATTTGCATAGGCCCTGCCCTTCTCTTTGTCCTGATTCCCACAAATCAACACAACACTGCAGCAGTATAGATTTGGGGGTGGTGAAGAATAATGACAGTGAGGCTAAAAAAGAGAAAGAAAAGTCCCAGAAGTCCTGCAGGCTTCCTTGCTAAATGCAGCTGAACATAGAGCGCACCTTCTTTACTGCAAAGCAAATACATTAAAAATGTTGAGGAGAGACTAATTGAAAAATACATATTACGGGGACAGCACTGGGACCTGCTTTATTTTTTCAATTAGTCTTGAAAACAAAAAAGATTTCTCTCCTGAAAGCTGTTAAAAATATGGAACGCTTCACGAATTTGCGTGTCATCCTTGCGCAGGGGCCATGCTAATCTTCTCTGTATCGTTCCAATTTTAGTATATGTGCTGCCGAAGCGAGCACACTTTATTGATGAACTGACAATGTTTATAAACTCTCTAAATCTACAGTCTCTAGACATAGGGTGGCCTGGCAGAGATGCTCAGATGGCCAGTACGCATTCAAATCTGAGCCAATGGTCAAAAATGGATGAAGAGTAGCAATCCATTATTCTTCACTGCATTTGTGGTCCAAGACTAAACACACCGTAAGTATGTAGATTATACCAGGTTTGCAAAGGCTCCTGGGTCGGGCTACAGACAAGGAGCATTGTGACGTCACGCTGCCTGTGGAACAGTGATATTAAAGGTGAAACAGCTGCACAGTAGGTTAGGTGAAGGGCTCTGAGAGTGGAAAGGCAGCATGCTTGGGTCCCTGGACAAGGTGAGCTTATGATAATGTGTCTGAATGTTCACCTGTGTTGTAATATTAAACCCCTTATTGTTGTAAACGCCTACTTACTAAGGAGTTCTCAAGCTCAGCCCCACACAGACCTGGAACTGATTATGTTAATGCAAACTATTTAAGAAACTGAGCCTGATCTAAAAGATTTCCTTGGATCTAGGACCATTTCGCCTAGCTTTTAGGTGCTTCCTTCTCCTAAAGTCCTTTGTAAAACTTGGGAAAACCTCACAGAACAGACTTCCAGGAGGTCAGATGGGTTCCCTTGTGCCTTCACACACACATACACACACTTTCTAGCCCACTTAAGGACAAAAGGATGCGTAAGTCTACATAGGGCCAGTGGCGCAATGGATAACGCGTCTGACTACGGATCAGAAGATTGTAGGTTCGACTCCTATCTGGCTCGGAAGGGTTGTAGGTCCCTGTTTGATTATATTCCTGTGGAATTTTTATTTACCTCAGACTTGTTGTAGGTTCAATATTCTCCAGCAGGACTCATCCAGCAGTTGTTCCACGGTAGAGCGCAAGTAATAGGACCACAGCTAGTTAAACGTTTCCCATTTGCTGCTGGACTCTATGTGATGGCCGTCACGTGGTGTGCTGCTTTTGTATTTCAACATGGGTCCCTGATACTCTTAATTGCGAAAAAGCTTGTTGACAAAAGTGTGTGTGCGCGAGGGTCTGTGGACGTAGGCAGGTGTGTGCACTTGAATGCTTACCCATTTACATGTGTGAGAGGAACAAACCAACTCCCTGTGGGCTGCAGGCTTACAACTGGTAGCCCCAGTAGCCAGGCAGAACCACAGGTAAGGAGAGAGAGAAAGTTGGTCCATTATTAGAGAAGGACCATAAGCATCTTGCACTGCTACCTTCTTCCCCTCTCAGCCACGATCGGCCAAGACCTCTCTATTAGGGTAGAGGGTGAACATTTCTTGGACCTCAGAAACTGAGGGATGTAGACCCAATATGTCCTCCAAGCGCCTAGAGACCTGGTGCCCAATCTGGCATGGTGTTTTTCAGCTTACCCGACCAATCCGGTTGCAAGGTGGACTTTAACAATACTGCTAAAAAGGCACTCCCAGACATCCCTGAGGCCTTCATTTGCATAGGCCCTGCCCTTCTCTTTGTCCTGATTCCCACAAATCAACACAACACTGCAGCAGTATAGATTTGGGGGTGGTGAAGAATAATGACAGTGAGGCTAAAAAAGAGAAAGAAAAGTCCCAGAAGTCCTGCAGGCTTCCTTGCTAAATGCAGCTGAACATAGAGCGCACCTTCTTTACTGCAAAGCAAATACATTAAAAATGTTGAGGAGAGACTAATTGAAAACTACATATTACGGGGACAGCACTGGGACCTGCTTTATTTTTTCAATTAGTCTTGAAAACAAAAAAGATTTCTCTCCTGAAAGCTGTTAAAAATATGGAACGCTTCACGAATTTGCGTGTCATCCTTGCGCAGGGGCCATGCTAATCTTCTCTGTATCGTTCCAATTTTAGTATATGTGCTGCCGAAGCGAGCACACTTTATTGATGAACTGACAATGTTTATAAACTCTCTAAATCTACAGTCTCTAGACATAGGGTGGCCTGGCAGAGATGCTCAGATGGCCAGTACGCATTCAAATCTGAGCCAATGGTCAAAAATGGATGAAGAGTAGCAATCCATTATTCTTCACTGCATTTGTGGTCCAAGACTAAACACACCGTAAGTATGTAGATTATACCAGGTTTGCAAAGGCTCCTGGGTCGGGCTACAGACAAGGAGCATTGTGACGTCACGCTGCCTGTGGAACAGTGATATTAAAGGTGAAACAGCTGCACAGTAGGTTAGGTGAAGGGCTCTGAGAGTGGAAAGGCAGCATGCTTGGGTCCCTGGACAAGGTGAGCTTATGATAATGTGTCTGAATGTTCACCTGTGTTGTAATATTAAACCCCTTATTGTTGTAAACGCCTACTTACTAAGGAGTTCTCAAGCTCAGCCCCACACAGACCTGGAACTGATTATGTTAATGCAAACTATTTAAGAAACTGAGCCTGATCTAAAAGATTTCCTTGGATCTAGGACCATTTCGCCTAGCTTTTAGGTGCTTCCTTCTCCTAAAGTCCTTTGTAAAACTTGGGAAAACCTCACAGAACAGACTTCCAGGAGGTCAGATGGGTTCCCTTGTGCCTTCACACACACATACACACACTTTCTAGCCCACTTAAGGACAAAAGGATGCGTAAGTCTACATAGGGCCAGTGGCGCAATGGATAACGCGTCTGACTACGGATCAGAAGATTGTAGGTTCGACTCCTATCTGGCTCGGAAGGGTTGTAGGTCCCTGTTTGATTATATTCCTGTGGAATTTTTATTTACCTCAGACTTGTTGTAGGTTCAATATTCTCCAGCAGGACTCATCCAGCAGTTGTTCCACGGTAGAGCGCAAGTAATAGGACCACAGCTAGTTAAACGTTTCCCATTTGCTGCTGGACTCTATGTGATGGCCGTCACGTGGTGTGCTGCTTTTGTATTTCAACATGGGTCCCTGATACTCTTAATTGCGAAAAAGCTTGTTGACAAAAGTGTGTGTGCGCGAGGGTCTGTGGACGTAGGCAGGTGTGTGCACTTGAATGCTTACCCATTTACATGTGTGAGAGGAACAAACCAACTCCCTGTGGGCTGCAGGCTTACAACTGGTAGCCCCAGTAGCCAGGCAGAACCACAGGTAAGGAGAGAGAGAAAGTTGGTCCATTATTAGAGAAGGACCATAAGCATCTTGCACTGCTACCTTCTTCCCCTCTCAGCCACGATCGGCCAAGACCTCTCTATTAGGGTAGAGGGTGAACATTTCTTGGACCTCAGAAACTGAGGGATGTAGACCCAATATGTCCTCCAAGCGCCTAGAGACCTGGTGCCCAATCTGGCATGGTGTTTTTCAGCTTACCCGACCAATCCGGTTGCAAGGTGGACTTTAACAATACTGCTAAAAAGGCACTCCCAGACATCCCTGAGGCCTTCATTTGCATAGGCCCTGCCCTTCTCTTTGTCCTGATTCCCACAAATCAACACAACACTGCAGCAGTATAGATTTGGGGGTGGTGAAGAATAATGACAGTGAGGCTAAAAAAGAGAAAGAAAAGTCCCAGAAGTCCTGCAGGCTTCCTTGCTAAATGCAGCTGAACATAGAGCGCACCTTCTTTACTGCAAAGCAAATACATTAAAAATGTTGAGGAGAGACTAATTGAAAACTACATATTACGGGGACAGCACTGGGACCTGCTTTATTTTTTCAATTAGTCTTGAAAACAAAAAAGATTTCTCTCCTGAAAGCTGTTAAAAATATGGAACGCTTCACGAATTTGCGTGTCATCCTTGCGCAGGGGCCATGCTAATCTTCTCTGTATCGTTCCAATTTTAGTATATGTGCTGCCGAAGCGAGCACACTTTATTGATGAACTGACAATGTTTATAAACTCTCTAAATCTACAGTCTCTAGACATAGGGTGGCCTGGCAGAGATGCTCAGATGCCCAGTACGCATTCAAATCTGAGCCAATGGTCAAAAATGTATGAAGAGTAGCAATCCATTATTCTTCACTGCATTTGTGGTCCAAGACTAAACACACCGTAAGTATGTAGATTATACCAGGTTTGCAAAGGCTCCTGGGTCGGGCTACAGACAAGGAGCATTGTGACGTCACGCTGCCTGTGGAACAGTGATATTAAAGGTGAAACAGCTGCACAGTAGGTTAGGTGAAGGGCTCTGAGAGTGGAAAGGCAGCATGCTTGGGTCCCTGGACAAGGTGAGCTTATGATAATGTGTCTGAATGTTCACCTGTGTTGTAATATTAAACCCCTTATTGTTGTAAACGCCTACTTACTAAGGAGTTCTCAAGCTCAGCCCCACACAGACCTGGAACTGATTATGTTAATGCAAACTATTTAAGAAACTGAGCCTGATCTAAAAGATTTCCTTGGATCTAGGACCATTTCGCCTAGCTTTTAGGTGCTTCCTTCTCCTAAAGTCCTTTGTAAAACTTGGGAAAACCTCACAGAACAGACTTCCAGGAGGTCAGATGGGTTCCCTTGTGCCTTCACACACACATACACACACTTTCTAGCCCACTTAAGGACAAAAGGATGCGTAAGTCTACATAGGGCCAGTGGCGCAATGGATAACGCGTCTGACTACGGATCAGAAGATTGTAGGTTCGACTCCTATCTGGCTCGGAAGGGTTGTAGGTCCCTGTTTGATTATATTCCTGTGGAATTTTTATTTACCTCAGACTTGTTGTAGGTTCAATATTCTCCAGCAGGACTCATCCAGCAGTTGTTCCACGGTAGAGCGCAAGTAATAGGACCACAGCTAGTTAAACGTTTCCCATTTGCTGCTGGACTCTATGTGATGGCCGTCACGTGGTGTGCTGCTTTTGTATTTCAACATGGGTCCCTGATACTCTTAATTGCGAAAAAGCTTGTTGACAAAAGTGTGTGTGCGCGAGGGTCTGTGGACGTAGGCAGGTGTGTGCACTTGAATGCTTACCCATTTACATGTGTGAGAGGAACAAACCAACTCCCTGTGGGCTGCAGGCTTACAACTGGTAGCCCCAGTAGCCAGGCAGAACCACAGGTAAGGAGAGAGAGAAAGTTGGTCCATTATTAGAGAAGGACCATAAGCATCTTGCACTGCTACCTTCTTCCCCTCTCAGCCACGATCGGCCAAGACCTCTCTATTAGGGTAGAGGGTGAACATTTCTTGGACCTCAGAAACTGAGGGATGTAGACCCAATATGTCCTCCAAGCGCCTAGAGACCTGGTGCCCAATCTGGCATGGTGTTTTTCAGCTTACCCGACCAATCCGGTTGCAAGGTGGACTTTAACAATACTGCTAAAAAGGCACTCCCAGACATCCCTGAGGCCTTCATTTGCATAGGCCCTGCCCTTCTCTTTGTCCTGATTCCCACAAATCAACACAACACTGCAGCAGTATAGATTTGGGGGTGGTGAAGAATAATGACAGTGAGGCTAAAAAAGAGAAAGAAAAGTCCCAGAAGTCCTGCAGGCTTCCTTGCTAAATGCAGCTGAACATAGAGCGCACCTTCTTTACTGCAAAGCAAATACATTAAAAATGTTGAGGAGAGACTAATTGAAAAATACATATTACGGGGACAGCACTGGGACCTGCTTTATTTTTTCAATTAGTCTTGAAAACAAAAAAGATTTCTCTCCTGAAAGCTGTTAAAAATATGGAACGCTTCACGAATTTGCGTGTCATCCTTGCGCAGGGGCCATGCTAATCTTCTCTGTATCGTTCCAATTTTAGTATATGTGCTGCCGAAGCGAGCACACTTTATTGATGAACTGACAATGTTTATAAACTCTCTAAATCTACAGTCTCTAGACATAGGGTGGCCTGGCAAATGTTGAGGAGAGACTAATTGAAAAATACATATTACGGGGACAGCACTGGGACCTGCTTTATTTTTTCAATTAGTCTTGAAAACAAAAAAGATTTCTCTCCTGAAAGCTGTTAAAAATATGGAACGCTTCACGAATTTGCGTGTCATCCTTGCGCAGGGGCCATGCTAATCTTCTCTGTATCGTTCCAATTTTAGTATATGTGCTGCCGAAGCGAGCACACTTTATTGATGAACTGACAATGTTTATAAACTCTCTAAATCTACAGTCTCTAGACATAGGGTGGCCTGGCAGAGATGCTCAGATGCCCAGTACGCATTCAAATCTGAGCCAATGGTCAAAAATGTATGAAGAGTAGCAATCCATTATTCTTCACTGCATTTGTGGTCCAAGACTAAACACACCGTAAGTATGTAGATTATACCAGGTTTGCAAAGGCTCCTGGGTCGGGCTACAGACAAGGAGCATTGTGACGTCACGCTGCCTGTGGAACAGTGATATTAAAGGTGAAACAGCTGCACAGTAGGTTAGGTGAAGGGCTCTGAGAGTGGAAAGGCAGCATGCTTGGGTCCCTGGACAAGGTGAGCTTATGATAATGTGTCTGAATGTTCACCTGTGTTGTAATATTAAACCCCTTATTGTTGTAAACGCCTACTTACTAAGGAGTTCTCAAGCTCAGCCCCACACAGACCTGGAACTGATTATGTTAATGCAAACTATTTAAGAAACTGAGCCTGATCTAAAAGATTTCCTTGGATCTAGGACCATTTCGCCTAGCTTTTAGGTGCTTCCTTCTCCTAAAGTCCTTTGTAAAACTTGGGAAAACCTCACAGAACAGACTTCCAGGAGGTCAGATGGGTTCCCTTGTGCCTTCACACACACATACACACACTTTCTAGCCCACTTAAGGACAAAAGGATGCGTAAGTCTACATAGGGCCAGTGGCGCAATGGATAACGCGTCTGACTACGGATCAGAAGATTGTAGGTTCGACTCCTATCTGGCTCGGAAGGGTTGTAGGTCCCTGTTTGATTATATTCCTGTGGAATTTTTATTTACCTCAGACTTGTTGTAGGTTCAATATTCTCCAGCAGGACTCATCCAGCAGTTGTTCCACGGTAGAGCGCAAGTAATAGGACCACAGCTAGTTAAACGTTTCCCATTTGCTGCTGGACTCTATGTGATGGCCGTCACGTGGTGTGCTGCTTTTGTATTTCAACATGGGTCCCTGATACTCTTAATTGCGAAAAAGCTTGTTGACAAAAGTGTGTGTGCGCGAGGGTCTGTGGACGTAGGCAGGTGTGTGCACTTGAATGCTTACCCATTTACATGTGTGAGAGGAACAAACCAACTCCCTGTGGGCTGCAGGCTTACAACTGGTAGCCCCAGTAGCCAGGCAGAACCACAGGTAAGGAGAGAGAGAAAGTTGGTCCATTATTAGAGAAGGACCATAAGCATCTTGCACTGCTACCTTCTTCCCCTCTCAGCCACGATCGGCCAAGACCTCTCTATTAGGGTAGAGGGTGAACATTTCTTGGACCTCAGAAACTGAGGGATGTAGACCCAATATGTCCTCCAAGCGCCTAGAGACCTGGTGCCCAATCTGGCATGGTGTTTTTTCAGCTTACCCGACCAATCCGGTTGCAAGGTGGACTTTAACAATACTGCTAAAAAGGCACTCCCAGACATCCCTGAGGCCTTCATTTGCATAGGCCCTGCCCTTCTCTTTGTCCTGATTCCCACAAATCAACACAACACTGCAGCAGTATAGATTTGGGGGTGGTGAAGAATAATGACAGTGAGGCTAAAAAAGAGAAAGAAAAGTCCCAGAAGTCCTGCAGGCTTCCTTGCTAAATGCAGCTGAACATAGAGCGCACCTTCTTTACTGCAAAGCAAATACATTAAAAATGTTGAGGAGAGACTAATTGAAAAATACATATTACGGGGACAGCACTGGGACCTGCTTTATTTTTTCAATTAGTCTTGAAAACAAAAAAGATTTCTCTCCTGAAAGCTGTTAAAAATATGGAACGCTTCACGAATTTGCGTGTCATCCTTGCGCAGGGGCCATGCTAATCTTCTCTGTATCGTTCCAATTTTAGTATATGTGCTGCCGAAGCGAGCACACTTTATTGATGAACTGACAATGTTTATAAACTCTCTAAATCTACAGTCTCTAGACATAGGGTGGCCTGGCAGAGATGCTCAGATGGCCAGTACGCATTCAAATCTGAGCCAATGGTCAAAAATGTATGA
This sequence comes from Lissotriton vulgaris, assembly GCF_964263255.1. NCBI lineage: Eukaryota > Metazoa > Chordata > Amphibia > Caudata > Salamandridae > Lissotriton > Lissotriton vulgaris. The sequence goes on from NW_028240972.1 coordinate 53,416, forward strand.
AGAGTAGCAATCCATTATTCTTCACTGCATTTGTGGTCCAAGACTAAACACACCGTAAGTATGTAGATTATACCAGGTTTGCAAAGGCTCCTGGGTCGGGCTACAGACAAGGAGCATTGTGACGTCACGCTGCCTGTGGAACAGTGATATTAAAGGTGAAACAGCTGCACAGTAGGTTAGGTGAAGGGCTCTGAGAGTGGAAAGGCAGCATGCTTGGGTCCCTGGACAAGGTGAGCTTATGATAATGTGTCTGAATGTTCACCTGTGTTGTAATATTAAACCCCTTATTGTTGTAAACGCCTACTTACTAAGGAGTTCTCAAGCTCAGCCCCACACAGACCTGGAACTGATTATGTTAATGCAAACTATTTAAGAAACTGAGCCTGATCTAAAAGATTTCCTTGGATCTAGGACCATTTCGCCTAGCTTTTAGGTGCTTCCTTCTCCTAAAGTCCTTTGTAAAACTTGGGAAAACCTCACAGAACAGACTTCCAGGAGGTCAGATGGGTTCCCTTGTGCCTTCACACACACATACACACACTTTCTAGCCCACTTAAGGACAAAAGGATGCGTAAGTCTACATAGGGCCAGTGGCGCAATGGATAACGCGTCTGACTACGGATCAGAAGATTGTAGGTTCGACTCCTATCTGGCTCGGAAGGGTTGTAGGTCCCTGTTTGATTATATTCCTGTGGAATTTTTATTTACCTCAGACTTGTTGTAGGTTCAATATTCTCCAGCAGGACTCATCCAGCAGTTGTTCCACGGTAGAGCGCAAGTAATAGGACCACAGCTAGTTAAACGTTTCCCATTTGCTGCTGGACTCTATGTGATGGCCGTCACGTGGTGTGCTGCTTTTGTATTTCAACATGGGTCCCTGATACTCTTAATTGCGAAAAAGCTTGTTGACAAAAGTGTGTGTGCGCGAGGGTCTGTGGACGTAGGCAGGTGTGTGCACTTGAATGCTTACCCATTTACATGTGTGAGAGGAACAAACCAACTCCCTGTGGGCTGCAGGCTTACAACTGGTAGCCCCAGTAGCCAGGCAGAACCACAGGTAAGGAGAGAGAGAAAGTTGGTCCATTATTAGAGAAGGACCATAAGCATCTTGCACTGCTACCTTCTTCCCCTCTCAGCCACGATCGGCCAAGACCTCTCTATTAGGGTAGAGGGTGAACATTTCTTGGACCTCAGAAACTGAGGGATGTAGACCCAATATGTCCTCCAAGCGCCTAGAGACCTGGTGCCCAATCTGGCATGGTGTTTTTCAGCTTACCCGACCAATCCGGTTGCAAGGTGGACTTTAACAATACTGCTAAAAAGGCACTCCCAGACATCCCTGAGGCCTTCATTTGCATAGGCCCTGCCCTTCTCTTTGTCCTGATTCCCACAAATCAACACAACACTGCAGCAGTATAGATTTGGGGGTGGTGAAGAATAATGACAGTGAGGCTAAAAAAGAGAAAGAAAAGTCCCAGAAGTCCTGCAGGCTTCCTTGCTAAATGCAGCTGAACATAGAGCGCACCTTCTTTACTGCAAAGCAAATACATTAAAAATGTTGAGGAGAGACTAATTGAAAAATACATATTACGGGGACAGCACTGGGACCTGCTTTATTTTTTCAATTAGTCTTGAAAACAAAAAAGATTTCTCTCCTGAAAGCTGTTAAAAATATGGAACGCTTCACGAATTTGCGTGTCATCCTTGCGCAGGGGCCATGCTAATCTTCTCTGTATCGTTCCAATTTTAGTATATGTGCTGCCGAAGCGAGCACACTTTATTGATGAACTGACAATGTTTATAAACTCTCTAAATCTACAGTCTCTAGACATAGGGTGGCCTGGCAGAGATGCTCAGATGGCCAGTACGCATTCAAATCTGAGCCAATGGTCAAAAATGGATGAAGAGTAGCAATCCATTATTCTTCACTGCATTTGTGGTCCAAGACTAAACACACCGTAAGTATGTAGATTATACCAGGTTTGCAAAGGCTCCTGGGTCGGGCTACAGACAAGGAGCATTGTGACGTCACGCTGCCTGTGGAACAGTGATATTAAAGGTGAAACAGCTGCACAGTAGGTTAGGTGAAGGGCTCTGAGAGTGGAAAGGCAGCATGCTTGGGTCCCTGGACAAGGTGAGCTTATGATAATGTGTCTGAATGTTCACCTGTGTTGTAATATTAAACCCCTTATTGTTGTAAACGCCTACTTACTAAGGAGTTCTCAAGCTCAGCCCCACACAGACCTGGAACTGATTATGTTAATGCAAACTATTTAAGAAACTGAGCCTGATCTAAAAGATTTCCTTGGATCTAGGACCATTTCGCCTAGCTTTTAGGTGCTTCCTTCTCCTAAAGTCCTTTGTAAAACTTGGGAAAACCTCACAGAACAGACTTCCAGGAGGTCAGATGGGTTCCCTTGTGCCTTCACACACACATACACACACTTTCTAGCCCACTTAAGGACAAAAGGATGCGTAAGTCTACATAGGGCCAGTGGCGCAATGGATAACGCGTCTGACTACGGATCAGAAGATTGTAGGTTCGACTCCTATCTGGCTCGGAAGGGTTGTAGGTCCCTGTTTGATTATATTCCTGTGGAATTTTTATTTACCTCAGACTTGTTGTAGGTTCAATATTCTCCAGCAGGACTCATCCAGCAGTTGTTCCACGGTAGAGCGCAAGTAATAGGACCACAGCTAGTTAAACGTTTCCCATTTGCTGCTGGACTCTATGTGATGGCCGTCACGTGGTGTGCTGCTTTTGTATTTCAACATGGGTCCCTGATACTCTTAATTGCGAAAAAGCTTGTTGACAAAAGTGTGTGTGCGCGAGGGTCTGTGGACGTAGGCAGGTGTGTGCACTTGAATGCTTACCCATTTACATGTGTGAGAGGAACAAACCAACTCCCTGTGGGCTGCAGGCTTACAACTGGTAGCCCCAGTAGCCAGGCAGAACCACAGGTAAGGAGAGAGAGAAAGTTGGTCCATTATTAGAGAAGGACCATAAGCATCTTGCACTGCTACCTTCTTCCCCTCTCAGCCACGATCGGCCAAGACCTCTCTATTAGGGTAGAGGGTGAACATTTCTTGGACCTCAGAAACTGAGGGATGTAGACCCAATATGTCCTCCAAGCGCCTAGAGACCTGGTGCCCAATCTGGCATGGTGTTTTTCAGCTTACCCGACCAATCCGGTTGCAAGGTGGACTTTAACAATACTGCTAAAAAGGCACTCCCAGACATCCCTGAGGCCTTCATTTGCATAGGCCCTGCCCTTCTCTTTGTCCTGATTCCCACAAATCAACACAACACTGCAGCAGTATAGATTTGGGGGTGGTGAAGAATAATGACAGTGAGGCTAAAAAAGAGAAAGAAAAGTCCCAGAAGTCCTGCAGGCTTCCTTGCTAAATGCAGCTGAACATAGAGCGCACCTTCTTTACTGCAAAGCAAATACATTAAAAATGTTGAGGAGAGACTAATTGAAAAATACATATTACGGGGACAGCACTGGGACCTGCTTTATTTTTTCAATTAGTCTTGAAAACAAAAAAGATTTCTCTCCTGAAAGCTGTTAAAAATATGGAACGCTTCACGAATTTGCGTGTCATCCTTGCGCAGGGGCCATGCTAATCTTCTCTGTATCGTTCCAATTTTAGTATATGTGCTGCCGAAGCGAGCACACTTTATTGATGAACTGACAATGTTTATAAACTCTCTAAATCTACAGTCTCTAGACATAGGGTGGCCTGGCAGAGATGCTCAGATGGCCAGTACGCATTCAAATCTGAGCCAATGGTCAAAAATGTATGAAGAGTAGCAATCCATTATTCTTCACTGCATTTGTGGTCCAAGACTAAACACACCGTAAGTATGTAGATTATACCAGGTTTGCAAAGGCTCCTGGGTCGGGCTACAGACAAGGAGCATTGTGACGTCACGCTGCCTGTGGAACAGTGATATTAAAGGTGAAACAGCTGCACAGTAGGTTAGGTGAAGGGCTCTGAGAGTGGAAAGGCAGCATGCTTGGGTCCCTGGACAAGGTGAGCTTATGATAATGTGTCTGAATGTTCACCTGTGTTGTAATATTAAACCCCTTATTGTTGTAAACGCCTACTTACTAAGGAGTTCTCAAGCTCAGCCCCACACAGACCTGGAACTGATTATGTTAATGCAAACTATTTAAGAAACTGAGCCTGATCTAAAAGATTTCCTTGGATCTAGGACCATTTCGCCTAGCTTTTAGGTGCTTCCTTCTCCTAAAGTCCTTTGTAAAACTTGGGAAAACCTCACAGAACAGACTTCCAGGAGGTCAGATGGGTTCCCTTGTGCCTTCACACACACATACACACACTTTCTAGCCCACTTAAGGACAAAAGGATGCGTAAGTCTACATAGGGCCAGTGGCGCAATGGATAACGCGTCTGACTACGGATCAGAAGATTGTAGGTTCGACTCCTATCTGGCTCGGAAGGGTTGTAGGTCCCTGTTTGATTATATTCCTGTGGAATTTTTATTTACCTCAGACTTGTTGTAGGTTCAATATTCTCCAGCAGGACTCATCCAGCAGTTGTTCCACGGTAGAGCGCAAGTAATAGGACCACAGCTAGTTAAACGTTTCCCATTTGCTGCTGGACTCTATGTGATGGCCGTCACGTGGTGTGCTGCTTTTGTATTTCAACATGGGTCCCTGATACTCTTAATTGCGAAAAAGCTTGTTGACAAAAGTGTGTGTGCGCGAGGGTCTGTGGACGTAGGCAGGTGTGTGCACTTGAATGCTTACCCATTTACATGTGTGAGAGGAACAAACCAACTCCCTGTGGGCTGCAGGCTTACAACTGGTAGCCCCAGTAGCCAGGCAGAACCACAGGTAAGGAGAGAGAGAAAGTTGGTCCATTATTAGAGAAGGACCATAAGCATCTTGCACTGCTACCTTCTTCCCCTCTCAGCCACGATCGGCCAAGACCTCTCTATTAGGGTAGAGGGTGAACATTTCTTGGACCTCAGAAACTGAGGGATGTAGACCCAATATGTCCTCCAAGCGCCTAGAGACCTGGTGCCCAATCTGGCATGGTGTTTTTCAGCTTACCCGACCAATCCGGTTGCAAGGTGGACTTTAACAATACTGCTAAAAAGGCACTCCCAGACATCCCTGAGGCCTTCATTTGCATAGGCCCTGCCCTTCTCTTTGTCCTGATTCCCACAAATCAACACAACACTGCAGCAGTATAGATTTGGGGGTGGTGAAGAATAATGACAGTGAGGCTAAAAAAGAGAAAGAAAAGTCCCAGAAGTCCTGCAGGCTTCCTTGCTAAATGCAGCTGAACATAGAGCGCACCTTCTTTACTGCAAAGCAAATACATTAAAAATGTTGAGGAGAGACTAATTGAAAAATACATATTACGGGGACAGCACTGGGACCTGCTTTATTTTTTCAATTAGTCTTGAAAACAAAAAAGATTTCTCTCCTGAAAGCTGTTAAAAATATGGAACGCTTCACGAATTTGCGTGTCATCCTTGCGCAGGGGCCATGCTAATCTTCTCTGTATCGTTCCAATTTTAGTATATGTGCTGCCGAAGCGAGCACACTTTATTGATGAACTGACAATGTTTATAAACTCTCTAAATCTACAGTCTCTAGACATAGGGTGGCCTGGCAGAGATGCTCAGATGCCCAGTACGCATTCAAATCTGAGCCAATGGTCAAAAATGTATGAAGAGTAGCAATCCATTATTCTTCACTGCATTTGTGGTCCAAGACTAAACACACCGTAAGTATGTAGATTATACCAGGTTTGCAAAGGCTCCTGGGTCGGGCTACAGACAAGGAGCATTGTGACGTCACGCTGCCTGTGGAACAGTGATATTAAAGGTGAAACAGCTGCACAGTAGGTTAGGTGAAGGGCTCTGAGAGTGGAAAGGCAGCATGCTTGGGTCCCTGGACAAGGTGAGCTTATGATAATGTGTCTGAATGTTCACCTGTGTTGTAATATTAAACCCCTTATTGTTGTAAACGCCTACTTACTAAGGAGTTCTCAAGCTCAGCCCCACACAGACCTGGAACTGATTATGTTAATGCAAACTATTTAAGAAACTGAGCCTGATCTAAAAGATTTCCTTGGATCTAGGACCATTTCGCCTAGCTTTTAGGTGCTTCCTTCTCCTAAAGTCCTTTGTAAAACTTGGGAAAACCTCACAGAACAGACTTCCAGGAGGTCAGATGGGTTCCCTTGTGCCTTCACACACACATACACACACTTTCTAGCCCACTTAAGGACAAAAGGATGCGTAAGTCTACATAGGGCCAGTGGCGCAATGGATAACGCGTCTGACTACGGATCAGAAGATTGTAGGTTCGACTCCTATCTGGCTCGGAAGGGTTGTAGGTCCCTGTTTGATTATATTCCTGTGGAATTTTTATTTACCTCAGACTTGTTGTAGGTTCAATATTCTCCAGCAGGACTCATCCAGCAGTTGTTCCACGGTAGAGCGCAAGTAATAGGACCACAGCTAGTTAAACGTTTCCCATTTGCTGCTGGACTCTATGTGATGGCCGTCACGTGGTGTGCTGCTTTTGTATTTCAACATGGGTCCCTGATACTCTTAATTGCGAAAAAGCTTGTTGACAAAAGTGTGTGTGCGCGAGGGTCTGTGGACGTAGGCAGGTGTGTGCACTTGAATGCTTACCCATTTACATGTGTGAGAGGAACAAACCAACTCCCTGTGGGCTGCAGGCTTACAACTGGTAGCCCCAGTAGCCAGGCAGAACCACAGGTAAGGAGAGAGAGAAAGTTGGTCCATTATTAGAGAAGGACCATAAGCATCTTGCACTGCTACCTTCTTCCCCTCTCAGCCACGATCGGCCAAGACCTCTCTATTAGGGTAGAGGGTGAACATTTCTTGGACCTCAGAAACTGAGGGATGTAGACCCAATATGTCCTCCAAGCGCCTAGAGACCTGGTGCCCAATCTGGCATGGTGTTTTTCAGCTTACCCGACCAATCCGGTTGCAAGGTGGACTTTAACAATACTGCTAAAAAGGCACTCCCAGACATCCCTGAGGCCTTCATTTGCATAGGCCCTGCCCTTCTCTTTGTCCTGATTCCCACAAATCAACACAACACTGCAGCAGTATAGATTTGGGGGTGGTGAAGAATAATGACAGTGAGGCTAAAAAAGAGAAAGAAAAGTCCCAGAAGTCCTGCAGGCTTCCTTGCTAAATGCAGCTGAACATAGAGCGCACCTTCTTTACTGCAAAGCAAATACATTAAAAATGTTGAGGAGAGACTAATTGAAAAATACATATTACGGGGACAGCACTGGGACCTGCTTTATTTTTTCAATTAGTCTTGAAAACAAAAAAGATTTCTCTCCTGAAAGCTGTTAAAAATATGGAACGCTTCACGAATTTGCGTGTCATCCTTGCGCAGGGGCCATGCTAATCTTCTCTGTATCGTTCCAATTTTAGTATATGTGCTGCCGAAGCGAGCACACTTTATTGATGAACTGACAATGTTTATAAACTCTCTAAATCTACAGTCTCTAGACATAGGGTGGCCTGGCAGAGATGCTCAGATGCCCAGTACGCATTCAAATCTGAGCCAATGGTCAAAAATGTATGAAGAGTAGCAATCCATTATTCTTCACTGCATTTGTGGTCCAAGACTAAACACACCGTAAGTATGTAGATTATACCAGGTTTGCAAAGGCTCCTGGGTCGGGCTACAGACAAGGAGCATTGTGACGTCACGCTGCCTGTGGAACAGTGATATTAAAGGTGAAACAGCTGCACAGTAGGTTAGGTGAAGGGCTCTGAGAGTGGAAAGGCAGCATGCTTGGGTCCCTGGACAAGGTGAGCTTATGATAATGTGTCTGAATGTTCACCTGTGTTGTAATATTAAACCCCTTATTGTTGTAAACGCCTACTTACTAAGGAGTTCTCAAGCTCAGCCCCACACAGACCTGGAACTGATTATGTTAATGCAAACTATTTAAGAAACTGAGCCTGATCTAAAAGATTTCCTTGGATCTAGGACCATTTCGCCTAGCTTTTAGGTGCTTCCTTCTCCTAAAGTCCTTTGTAAAACTTGGGAAAACCTCACAGAACAGACTTCCAGGAGGTCAGATGGGTTTCCTTGTGCCTTCACACACACATACACACACTTTCTAGCCCACTTAAGGACAAAAGGATGCGTAAGTCTACATAGGGCCAGTGGCGCAATGGATAACGCGTCTGACTACGGATCAGAAGATTGTAGGTTCGACTCCTATCTGGCTCGGAAGGGTTGTAGGTCCCTGTTTGATTATATTCCTGTGGAATTTTTATTTACCTCAGACTTGTTGTAGGTTCAATATTCTCCAGCAGGATTCATCCAGCAGTTGTTCCACGGTAGAGCGCAAGTAATAGGACCACAGCTAGTTAAACGTTTCCCATTTGCTGCTGGACTCTATGTGATGGCCGTCACGTGGTGTGCTGCTTTTGTATTTCAACATGGGTCCCTGATACTCTTAATTGCGAAAAAGCTTGTTGACAAAAGTGTGTGTGCGCGAGGGTCTGTGGACGTAGGCAGGTGTGTGCACTTGAATGCTTACCCATTTACATGTGTGAGAGGAACAAACCAACTCCCTGTGGGCTGCAGGCTTACAACTGGTAGCCCCAGTAGCCAGGCAGAACCACAGGTAAGGAGAGAGAGAAAGTTGGTCCATTATTAGAGAAGGACCATAAGCATCTTGCACTGCTACCTTCTTCCCCTCTCAGCCACGATCGGCCAAGACCTCTCTATTAGGGTAGAGGGTGAACATTTCTTGGACCTCAGAAACTGAGGGATGTAGACCCAATATGTCCTCCAAGCGCCTAGAGACCTGGTGCCCAATCTGGCATGGTGTTTTTCAGCTTACCCGACCAATCCGGTTGCAAGGTGGACTTTAACAATACTGCTAAAAAGGCACTCCCAGACATCCCTGAGGCCTTCATTTGCATAGGCCCTGCCCTTCTCTTTGTCCTGATTCCCACAAATCAACACAACACTGCAGCAGTATAGATTTGGGGGTGGTGAAGAATAATGACAGTGAGGCTAAAAAAGAGAAAGAAAAGTCCCAGAAGTCCTGCAGGCTTCCTTGCTAAATGCAGCTGAACATAGAGCGCACCTTCTTTACTGCAAAGCAAATACATTAAAAATGTTGAGGAGAGACTAATTGAAAAATACATATTACGGGGACAGCACTGGGACCTGCTTTATTTTTTCAATTAGTCTTGAAAACAAAAAAGATTTCTCTCCTGAAAGCTGTTAAAAATATGGAACGCTTCACGAATTTGCGTGTCATCCTTGCGCAGGGGCCATGCTAATCTTCTCTGTATCGTTCCAATTTTAGTATATGTGCTGCCGAAGCGAGCACACTTTATTGATGAACTGACAATGTTTATAAACTCTCTAAATCTACAGTCTCTAGACATAGGGTGGCCTGGCAGAGATGCTCAGATGCCCAGTACGCATTCAAATCTGAGCCAATGGTCAAAAATGTATGAAGAGTAGCAATCCATTATTCTTCACTGCATTTGTGGTCCAAGACTAAACACACCGTAAGTATGTAGATTATACCAGGTTTGCAAAGGCTCCTGGGTCGGGCTACAGACAAGGAGCATTGTGACGTCACGCTGCCTGTGGAACAGTGATATTAAAGGTGAAACAGCTGCACAGTAGGTTAGGTGAAGGGCTCTGAGAGTGGAAAGGCAGCATGCTTGGGTCCCTGGACAAGGTGAGCTTATGATAATGTGTCTGAATGTTCACCTGTGTTGTAATATTAAACCCCTTATTGTTGTAAACGCCTACTTACTAAGGAGTTCTCAAGCTCAGCCCCACACAGACCTGGAACTGATTATGTTAATGCAAACTATTTAAGAAACTGAGCCTGATCTAAAAGATTTCCTTGGATCTAGGACCATTTCGCCTAGCTTTTAGGTGCTTCCTTCTCCTAAAGTCCTTTGTAAAACTTGGGAAAACCTCACAGAACAGACTTCCAGGAGGTCAGATGGGTTTCCTTGTGCCTTCACACACACATACACACACTTTCTAGCCCACTTAAGGACAAAAGGATGCGTAAGTCTACATAGGGCCAGTGGCGCAATGGATAACGCGTCTGACTACGGATCAGAAGATTGTAGGTTCGACTCCTATCTGGCTCGGAAGGGTTGTAGGTCCCTGTTTGATTATATTCCTGTGGAATTTTTATTTACCTCAGACTTGTTGTAGGTTCAATATTCTCCAGCAGGATTCATCCAGCAGTTGTTCCACGGTAGAGCGCAAGTAATAGGACCACAGCTAGTTAAACGTTTCCCATTTGCTGCTGGACTCTATGTGATGGCCGTCACGTGGTGTGCTGCTTTTGTATTTCAACATGGGTCCCTGATACTCTTAATTGCGAAAAAGCTTGTTGACAAAAGTGTGTGTGCGCGAGGGTCTGTGGACGTAGGCAGGTGTGTGCACTTGAATGCTTACCCATTTACATGTGTGAGAGGAACAAACCAACTCCCTGTGGGCTGCAGGCTTACAACTGGTAGCCCCAGTAGCCAGGCAGAACCACAGGTAAGGAGAGAGAGAAAGTTGGTCCATTATTAGAGAAGGACCATAAGCATCTTGCACTGCTACCTTCTTCCCCTCTCAGCCACGATCGGCCACGATCGGCCAAGGCCTCTCTATTAGGGTAGAGGGTGAACATTTCTTGGACCTCAGAAACTGAGGGATGTAGACCCAATATGTCCTCCAAGCGCCTAGAGACCTGGTGCCCAATCTGGCATGGTGTTTTTCAGCTTACCCGACCAATCCGGTTGCAAGGTGGACTTTAACAATACTGCTAAAAAGGCACTCCCAGACATCCCTGAGGCCTTCATTTGCATAGGCCCTGCCCTTCTCTTTGTCCTGATTCCCACAAATCAACACAACACTGCAGCAGTATAGATTTGGGGGTGGTGAAGAATAATGACAGTGAGGCTAAAAAAGAGAAAGAAAAGTCCCAGAAGTCCTGCAGGCTTCCTTGCTAAATGCAGCTGAACATAGAGCGCACCTTCTTTACTGCAAAGCAAATACATTAAAAATGTTGAGGAGAGACTAATTGAAAAATACATATTACGGGGACAGCACTGGGACCTGCTTTATTTTTTCAATTAGTCTTGAAAACAAAAAAGATTTCTCTCCTGAAAGCTGTTAAAAATATGGAACGCTTCACGAATTTGCGTGTCATCCTTGCGCAGGGGCCATGCTAATCTTCTCTGTATCGTTCCAATTTTAGTATATGTGCTGCCGAAGCGAGCACACTTTATTGATGAACTGACAATGTTTATAAACTCTCTAAATCTACAGTCTCTAGACATAGGGTGGCCTGGCAGAGATGCTCAGATGCCCAGTACGCATTCAAATCTGAGCCAATGGTCAAAAATGTATGAAGAGTAGCAATCCATTATTCTTCACTGCATTTGTGGTCCAAGACTAAACACACCGTAAGTATGTAGATTATACCAGGTTTGCAAAGGCTCCTGGGTCGGGCTACAGACAAGGAGCATTGTGACGTCACGCTGCCTGTGGAACAGTGATATTAAAGGTGAAACAGCTGCACAGTAGGTTAGGTGAAGGGCTCTGAGAGTGGAAAGGCAGCATGCTTGGGTCCCTGGACAAGGTGAGCTTATGATAATGTGTCTGAATGTTCACCTGTGTTGTAATATTAAACCCCTTATTGTTGTAAACGCCTACTTACTAAGGAGTTCTCAAGCTCAGCCCCACACAGACCTGGAACTGATTATGTTAATGCAAACTATTTAAGAAACTGAGCCTGATCTAAAAGATTTCCTTGGATCTAGGACCATTTCGCCTAGCTTTTAGGTGCTTCCTTCTCCTAAAGTCCTTTGTAAAACTTGGGAAAACCTCACAGAACAGACTTCCAGGAGGTCAGATGGGTTCCCTTGTGCCTTCACACACACATACACACACTTTCTAGCCCACTTAAGGACAAAAGGATGCGTAAGTCTACATAGGGCCAGTGGTGCAATGGATAACGTGTCTGACTACGGATCAGAAGATTGTAGGTTCGACTCCTATCTGGCTCGGAAGGGTTGTAGGTCCCTGTTTGATTATATTCCTGTGGAATTTTTATTTACCTCAGACTTGTTGTAGGTTCAATATTCTCCAGCAGGACTCATCCAGCAGTTGTTCCACGGTAGAGCGCAAGTAATAGGACCACAGCTAGTTAAACGTTTCCCATTTGCTGCTGGACTCTATGTGATGGCCGTCACGTGGTGTGCTGCTTTTGTATTTCAACATGGGTCCCTGATACTCTTAATTGCGAAAAAGCTTGTTGACAAAAGTGTGTGTGCGCGAGGGTCTGTGGACGTAGGCAGGTGTGTGCACTTGAATGCTTACCCATTTACATGTGTGAGAGGAACAAACCAACTCCCTGTGGGCTGCAGGCTTACAACTGGTAGCCCCAGTAGCCAGGCAGAACCACAGGTAAGGAGAGAGAGAAAGTTGGTCCATTATTAGAGAAGGACCATAAGCATCTTGCACTGCTACCTTCTTCCCCTCTCAGCCACGATCGGCCAAGACCTCTCTATTAGGGTAGAGGGTGAACATTTCTTGGACCTCAGAAACTGAGGGATGTAGACCCAATATGTCCTCCAAGCGCCTAGAGACCTGGTGCCCAATCTGGCATGGTGTTTTTCAGCTTACCCGACCAATCCGGTTGCAAGGTGGACTTTAACAATACTGCTAAAAAGGCACTCCCAGACATCCCTGAGGCCTTCATTTGCATAGGCCCTGCCCTTCTCTTTGTCCTGATTCCCACAAATCAACACAACACTGCAGCAGTATAGATTTGGGGGTGGTGAAGAATAATGACAGTGAGGCTAAAAAAGAGAAAGAAAAGTCCCAGAAGTCCTGCAGGCTTCCTTGCTAAATGCAGCTGAACATAGAGCGCACCTTCTTTACTGCAAAGCAAATACATTAAAAATGTTGAGGAGAGACTAATTGAAAAATACATATTACGGGGACAGCACTGGGACCTGCTTTATTTTTTCAATTAGTCTTGAAAACAAAAAAGATTTCTCTCCTGAAAGCTGTTAAAAATATGGAACGCTTCACGAATTTGCGTGTCATCCTTGCGCAGGGGCCATGCTAATCTTCTCTGTATCGTTCCAATTTTAGTATATGTGCTGCCGAAGCGAGCACACTTTATTGATGAACTGACAATGTTTATAAACTCTCTAAATCTACAGTCTCTAGACATAGGGTGGCCTGGCAGAGATGCTCAGATGGCCAGTACGCATTCAAATCTGAGCCAATGGTCAAAAATGGATGAAGAGTAGCAATCCATTATTCTTCACTGCATTTGTGGTCCAAGACTAAACACACCGTAAGTATGTAGATTATACCAGGTTTGCAAAGGCTCCTGGGTCGGGCTACAGACAAGGAGCATTGTGACGTCACGCTGCCTGTGGAACAGTGATATTAAAGGTGAAACAGCTGCACAGTAGGTTAGGTGAAGGGCTCTGAGAGTGGAAAGGCAGCATGCTTGGGTCCCTGGACAAGGTGAGCTTATGATAATGTGTCTGAATGTTCACCTGTGTTGTAATATTAAACCCCTTATTGTTGTAAACGCCTACTTACTAAGGAGTTCTCAAGCTCAGCCCCACACAGACCTGGAACTGATTATGTTAATGCAAACTATTTAAGAAACTGAGCCTGATCTAAAAGATTTCCTTGGATCTAGGACCATTTCGCCTAGCTTTTAGGTGCTTCCTTCTCCTAAAGTCCTTTGTAAAACTTGGGAAAACCTCACAGAACAGACTTCCAGGAGGTCAGATGGGTTTCCTTGTGCCTTCACACACACATACACACACTTTCTAGCCCACTTAAGGACAAAAGGATGCGTAAGTCTACATAGGGCCAGTGGCGCAATGGATAACGCGTCTGACTACGGATCAGAAGATTGTAGGTTCGACTCCTATCTGGCTCGGAAGGGTTGTAGGTCCCTGTTTGATTATATTCCTGTGGAATTTTTATTTACCTCAGACTTGTTGTAGGTTCAATATTCTCCAGCAGGATTCATCCAGCAGTTGTTCCACGGTAGAGCGCAAGTAATAGGACCACAGCTAGTTAAACGTTTCCCATTTGCTGCTGGACTCTATGTGATGGCCGTCACGTGGTGTGCTGCTTTTGTATTTCAACATGGGTCCCTGATACTCTTAATTGCGAAAAAGCTTGTTGACAAAAGTGTGTGTGCGCGAGGGTCTGTGGACGTAGGCAGGTGTGTGCACTTGAATGCTTACCCATTTACATGTGTGAGAGGAACAAACCAACTCCCTGTGGGCTGCAGGCTTACAACTGGTAGCCCCAGTAGCCAGGCAGAACCACAGGTAAGGAGAGAGAGAAAGTTGGTCCATTATTAGAGAAGGACCATAAGCATCTTGCACTGCTACCTTCTTCCCCTCTCAGCCACGATCGGCCAAGACCTCTCTATTAGGGTAGAGGGTGAACATTTCTTGGACCTCAGAAACTGAGGGATGTAGACCCAATATGTCCTCCAAGCGCCTAGAGACCTGGTGCCCAATCTGGCATGGTGTTTTTCAGCTTACCCGACCAATCCGGTTGCAAGGTGGACTTTAACAATACTGCTAAAAAGGCACTCCCAGACATCCCTGAGGCCTTCATTTGCATAGGCCCTGCCCTTCTCTTTGTCCTGATTCCCACAAATCAACACAACACTGCAGCAGTATAGATTTGGGGGTGGTGAAGAATAATGACAGTGAGGCTAAAAAAGAGAAAGAAAAGTCCCAGAAGTCCTGCAGGCTTCCTTGCTAAATGCAGCTGAACATAGAGCGCACCTTCTTTACTGCAAAGCAAATACATTAAAAATGTTGAGGAGAGACTAATTGAAAAATACATATTACGGGGACAGCACTGGGACCTGCTTTATTTTTTCAATTAGTCTTGAAAACAAAAAAGATTTCTCTCCTGAAAGCTGTTAAAAATATGGAACGCTTCACGAATTTGCGTGTCATCCTTGCGCAGGGGCCATGCTAATCTTCTCTGTATCGTTCCAATTTTAGTATATGTGCTGCCGAAGCGAGCACACTTTATTGATGAACTGACAATGTTTATAAACTCTCTAAATCTACAGTCTCTAGACATAGGGTGGCCTGGCAGAGATGCTCAGATGCCCAGTACGCATTCAAATCTGAGCCAATGGTCAAAAATGTATGAAGAGTAGCAATCCATTATTCTTCACTGCATTTGTGGTCCTAGACTAAACACACCGTAAGTATGTAGATTATACCAGGTTTGCAAAGGCTCCTGGGTCGGGCTACAGACAAGGAGCATTGTGACGTCACGCTGCCTGTGGAACAGTGATATTAAAGGTGAAACAGCTGCACAGTAGGTTAGGTGAAGGGCTCTGAGAGTGGAAAGGCAGCATGCTTGGGTCCCTGGACAAGGTGAGCTTATGATAATGTGTCTGAATGTTCACCTGTGTTGTAATATTAAACCCCTTATTGTTGTAAACGCCTACTTACTAAGGAGTTCTCAAGCTCAGCCCCACACAGACCTGGAACTGATTATGTTAATGCAAACTATTTAAGAAACTGAGCCTGATCTAAAAGATTTCCTTGGATCTAGGACCATTTCGCCTAGCTTTTAGGTGCTTCCTTCTCCTAAAGTCCTTTGTAAAACTTGGGAAAACCTCACAGAACAGACTTCCAGGAGGTCAGATGGGTTCCCTTGTGCCTTCACACACACATACACACACTTTCTAGCCCACTTAAGGACAAAAGGATGCGTAAGTCTACATAGGGCCAGTGGTGCAATGGATAACGTGTCTGACTACGGATCAGAAGATTGTAGGTTCGACTCCTATCTGGCTCGGAAGGGTTGTAGGTCCCTGTTTGATTATATTCCTGTGGAATTTTTATTTACCTCAGACTTGTTGTAGGTTCAATATTCTCCAGCAGGACTCATCCAGCAGTTGTTCCACGGTAGAGCGCAAGTAATAGGACCACAGCTAGTTAAACGTTTCCCATTTGCTGCTGGACTCTATGTGATGGCCGTCACGTGGTGTGCTGCTTTTGTATTTCAACATGGGTCCCTGATACTCTTAATTGCGAAAAAGCTTGTTGACAAAAGTGTGTGTGCGCGAGGGTCTGTGGACGTAGGCAGGTGTGTGCACTTGAATGCTTACCCATTTACATGTGTGAGAGGAACAAACCAACTCCCTGTGGGCTGCAGGCTTACAACTGGTAGCCCCAGTAGCCAGGCAGAACCACAGGTAAGGAGAGAGAGAAAGTTGGTCCATTATTAGAGAAGGACCATAAGCATCTTGCACTGCTACCTTCTTCCCCTCTCAGCCACGATCGGCCAAGACCTCTCTATTAGGGTAGAGGGTGAACATTTCTTGGACCTCAGAAACTGAGGGATGTAGACCCAATATGTCCTCCAAGCGCCTAGAGACCTGGTGCCCAATCTGGCATGGTGTTTTTCAGCTTACCCGACCAATCCGGTTGCAAGGTGGACTTTAACAATACTGCTAAAAAGGCACTCCCAGACATCCCTGAGGCCTTCATTTGCATAGGCCCTGCCCTTCTCTTTGTCCTGATTCCCACAAATCAACACAACACTGCAGCAGTATAGATTTGGGGGTGGTGAAGAATAATGACAGTGAGGCTAAAAAAGAGAAAGAAAAGTCCCAGAAGTCCTGCAGGCTTCCTTGCTAAATGCAGCTGAACATAGAGCGCACCTTCTTTACTGCAAAGCAAATACATTAAAAATGTTGAGGAGAGACTAATTGAAAAATACATATTACGGGGACAGCACTGGGACCTGCTTTATTTTTTCAATTAGTCTTGAAAACAAAAAAGATTTCTCTCCTGAAAGCTGTTAAAAATATGGAACGCTTCACGAATTTGCGTGTCATCCTTGCGCAGGGGCCATGCTAATCTTCTCTGTATCGTTCCAATTTTAGTATATGTGCTGCCGAAGCGAGCACACTTTATTGATGAACTGACAATGTTTATAAACTCTCTAAATCTACAGTCTCTAGACATAGGGTGGCCTGGCAGAGATGCTCAGATGGCCAGTACGCATTCAAATCTGAGCCAATGGTCAAAAATGGATGAAGAGTAGCAATCCATTATTCTTCACTGCATTTGTGGTCCAAGACTAAACACACCGTAAGTATGTAGATTATACCAGGTTTGCAAAGGCTCCTGGGTCGGGCTACAGACAAGGAGCATTGTGACGTCACGCTGCCTGTGGAACAGTGATATTAAAGGTGAAACAGCTGCACAGTAGGTTAGGTGAAGGGCTCTGAGAGTGGAAAGGCAGCATGCTTGGGTCCCTGGACAAGGTGAGCTTATGATAATGTGTCTGAATGTTCACCTGTGTTGTAATATTAAACCCCTTATTGTTGTAAACGCCTACTTACTAAGGAGTTCTCAAGCTCAGCCCCACACAGACCTGGAACTGATTATGTTAATGCAAACTATTTAAGAAACTGAGCCTGATCTAAAAGATTTCCTTGGATCTAGGACCATTTCGCCTAGCTTTTAGGTGCTTCCTTCTCCTAAAGTCCTTTGTAAAACTTGGGAAAACCTCACAGAACAGACTTCCAGGAGGTCAGATGGGTTTCCTTGTGCCTTCACACACACATACACACACTTTCTAGCCCACTTAAGGACAAAAGGATGCGTAAGTCTACATAGGGCCAGTGGCGCAATGGATAACGCGTCTGACTACGGATCAGAAGATTGTAGGTTCGACTCCTATCTGGCTCGGAAGGGTTGTAGGTCCCTGTTTGATTATATTCCTGTGGAATTTTTATTTACCTCAGACTTGTTGTAGGTTCAATATTCTCCAGCAGGATTCATCCAGCAGTTGTTCCACGGTAGAGCGCAAGTAATAGGACCACAGCTAGTTAAACGTTTCCCATTTGCTGCTGGACTCTATGTGATGGCCGTCACGTGGTGTGCTGCTTTTGTATTTCAACATGGGTCCCTGATACTCTTAATTGCGAAAAAGCTTGTTGACAAAAGTGTGTGTGCGCGAGGGTCTGTGGACGTAGGCAGGTGTGTGCACTTGAATGCTTACCCATTTACATGTGTGAGAGGAACAAACCAACTCCCTGTGGGCTGCAGGCTTACAACTGGTAGCCCCAGTAGCCAGGCAGAACCACAGGTAAGGAGAGAGAGAAAGTTGGTCCATTATTAGAGAAGGACCATAAGCATCTTGCACTGCTACCTTCTTCCCCTCTCAGCCACGATCGGCCAAGACCTCTCTATTAGGGTAGAGGGTGAACATTTCTTGGACCTCAGAAACTGAGGGATGTAGACCCAATATGTCCTCCAAGCGCCTAGAGACCTGGTGCCCAATCTGGCATGGTGTTTTTCAGCTTACCCGACCAATCCGGTTGCAAGGTGGACTTTAACAATACTGCTAAAAAGGCACTCCCAGACATCCCTGAGGCCTTCATTTGCATAGGCCCTGCCCTTCTCTTTGTCCTGATTCCCACAAATCAACACAACACTGCAGCAGTATAGATTTGGGGGTGGTGAAGAATAATGACAGTGAGGCTAAAAAAGAGAAAGAAAAGTCCCAGAAGTCCTGCAGGCTTCCTTGCTAAATGCAGCTGAACATAGAGCGCACCTTCTTTACTGCAAAGCAAATACATTAAAAATGTTGAGGAGAGACTAATTGAAAAATACATATTACGGGGACAGCACTGGGACCTGCTTTATTTTTTCAATTAGTCTTGAAAACAAAAAAGATTTCTCTCCTGAAAGCTGTTAAAAATATGGAACGCTTCACGAATTTGCGTGTCATCCTTGCGCAGGGGCCATGCTAATCTTCTCTGTATCGTTCCAATTTTAGTATATGTGCTGCCGAAGCGAGCACACTTTATTGATGAACTGACAATGTTTATAAACTCTCTAAATCTACAGTCTCTAGACATAGGGTGGCCTGGCAGAGATGCTCAGATGCCCAGTACGCATTCAAATCTGAGCCAATGGTCAAAAATGTATGAAGAGTAGCAATCCATTATTCTTCACTGCATTTGTGGTCCTAGACTAAACACACCGTAAGTATGTAGATTATACCAGGTTTGCAAAGGCTCCTGGGTCGGGCTACAGACAAGGAGCATTGTGACGTCACGCTGCCTGTGGAACAGTGATATTAAAGGTGAAACAGCTGCACAGTAGGTTAGGTGAAGGGCTCTGAGAGTGGAAAGGCAGCATGCTTGGGTCCCTGGACAAGGTGAGCTTATGATAATGTGTCTGAATGTTCACCTGTGTTGTAATATTAAACCCCTTATTGTTGTAAACGCCTACTTACTAAGGAGTTCTCAAGCTCAGCCCCACACAGACCTGGAACTGATTATGTTAATGCAAACTATTTAAGAAACTGAGCCTGATCTAAAAGATTTCCTTGGATCTAGGACCATTTCGCCTAGCTTTTAGGTGCTTCCTTCTCCTAAAGTCCTTTGTAAAACTTGGGAAAACCTCACAGAACAGACTTCCAGGAGGTCAGATGGGTTCCCTTGTGCCTTCACACACACATACACACACTTTCTAGCCCACTTAAGGACAAAAGGATGCGTAAGTCTACATAGGGCCAGTGGTGCAATGGATAACGCGTCTGACTACGGATCAGAAGATTGTAGGTTCGACTCCTATCTGGCTCGGAAGGGTTGTAGGTCCCTGTTTGATTATATTCCTGTGGAATTTTTATTTACCTCAGACTTGTTGTAGGTTCAATATTCTCCAGCAGGACTCATCCAGCAGTTGTTCCACGGTAGAGCGCAAGTAATAGGACCACAGCTAGTTAAACGTTTCCCATTTGCTGCTGGACTCTATGTGATGGCCGTCACGTGGTGTGCTGCTTTTGTATTTCAACATGGGTCCCTGATACTCTTAATTGCGAAAAAGCTTGTTGACAAAAGTGTGTGTGCGCGAGGGTCTGTGGACGTAGGCAGGTGTGTGCACTTGAATGCTTACCCATTTACATGTGTGAGAGGAACAAACCAACTCCCTGTGGGCTGCAGGCTTACAACTGGTAGCCCCAGTAGCCAGGCAGAACCACAGGTAAGGAGAGAGAGAAAGTTGGTCCATTATTAGAGAAGGACCATAAGCATCTTGCACTGCTACCTTCTTCCCCTCTCAGCCACGATCGGCCAAGACCTCTCTATTAGGGTAGAGGGTGAACATTTCTTGGACCTCAGAAACTGAGGGATGTAGACCCAATATGTCCTCCAAGCGCCTAGAGACCTGGTGCCCAATCTGGCATGGTGTTTTTCAGCTTACCCGACCAATCCGGTTGCAAGGTGGACTTTAACAATACTGCTAAAAAGGCACTCCCAGACATCCCTGAGGCCTTCATTTGCATAGGCCCTGCCCTTCTCTTTGTCCTGATTCCCACAAATCAACACAACACTGCAGCAGTATAGATTTGGGGGTGGTGAAGAATAATGACAGTGAGGCTAAAAAAGAGAAAGAAAAGTCCCAGAAGTCCTGCAGGCTTCCTTGCTAAATGCAGCTGAACATAGAGCGCACCTTCTTTACTGCAAAGCAAATACATTAAAAATGTTGAGGAGAGACTAATTGAAAAATACATATTACGGGGACAGCACTGGGACCTGCTTTATTTTTTCAATTAGTCTTGAAAACAAAAAAGATTTCTCTCCTGAAAGCTGTTAAAAATATGGAACGCTTCACGAATTTGCGTGTCATCCTTGCGCAGGGGCCATGCTAATCTTCTCTGTATCGTTCCAATTTTAGTATATGTGCTGCCGAAGCGAGCACACTTTATTGATGAACTGACAATGTTTATAAACTCTCTAAATCTACAGTCTCTAGACATAGGGTGGCCTGGCAGAGATGCTCAGATGCCCAGTACGCATTCAAATCTGAGCCAATGGTCAAAAATGTATGAAGAGTAGCAATCCATTATTCTTCACTGCATTTGTGGTCCAAGACTAAACACACCGTAAGTATGTAGATTATACCAGGTTTGCAAAGGCTCCTGGGTCGGGCTACAGACAAGGAGCATTGTGACGTCACGCTGCCTGTGGAACAGTGATATTAAAGGTGAAACAGCTGCACAGTAGGTTAGGTGAAGGGCTCTGAGAGTGGAAAGGCAGCATGCTTGGGTCCCTGGACAAGGTGAGCTTATGATAATGTGTCTGAATGTTCACCTGTGTTGTAATATTAAACCCCTTATTGTTGTAAACGCCTACTTACT
Source organism: Lissotriton vulgaris (assembly GCF_964263255.1). NCBI lineage: Eukaryota > Metazoa > Chordata > Amphibia > Caudata > Salamandridae > Lissotriton > Lissotriton vulgaris. Next base: position 74,679 of record NW_028240972.1, read on the forward strand.
AAGGAGTTCTCAAGCTCAGCCCCACACAGACCTGGAACTGATTATGTTAATGCAAACTATTTAAGAAACTGAGCCTGATCTAAAAGATTTCCTTGGATCTAGGACCATTTCGCCTAGCTTTTAGGTGCTTCCTTCTCCTAAAGTCCTTTGTAAAACTTGGGAAAACCTCACAGAACAGACTTCCAGGAGGTCAGATGGGTTCCCTTGTGCCTTCACACACACATACACACACTTTCTAGCCCACTTAAGGACAAAAGGATGCGTAAGTCTACATAGGGCCAGTGGTGCAATGGATAACGTGTCTGACTACGGATCAGAAGATTGTAGGTTCGACTCCTATCTGGCTCGGAAGGGTTGTAGGTCCCTGTTTGATTATATTCCTGTGGAATTTTTATTTACCTCAGACTTGTTGTAGGTTCAATATTCTCCAGCAGGACTCATCCAGCAGTTGTTCCACGGTAGAGCGCAAGTAATAGGACCACAGCTAGTTAAACGTTTCCCATTTGCTGCTGGACTCTATGTGATGGCCGTCACGTGGTGTGCTGCTTTTGTATTTCAACATGGGTCCCTGATACTCTTAATTGCGAAAAAGCTTGTTGACAAAAGTGTGTGTGCGCGAGGGTCTGTGGACGTAGGCAGGTGTGTGCACTTGAATGCTTACCCATTTACATGTGTGAGAGGAACAAACCAACTCCCTGTGGGCTGCAGGCTTACAACTGGTAGCCCCAGTAGCCAGGCAGAACCACAGGTAAGGAGAGAGAGAAAGTTGGTCCATTATTAGAGAAGGACCATAAGCATCTTGCACTGCTACCTTCTTCCCCTCTCAGCCACGATCGGCCAAGACCTCTCTATTAGGGTAGAGGGTGAACATTTCTTGGACCTCAGAAACTGAGGGATGTAGACCCAATATGTCCTCCAAGCGCCTAGAGACCTGGTGCCCAATCTGGCATGGTGTTTTTCAGCTTACCCGACCAATCCGGTTGCAAGGTGGACTTTAACAATACTGCTAAAAAGGCACTCCCAGACATCCCTGAGGCCTTCATTTGCATAGGCCCTGCCCTTCTCTTTGTCCTGATTCCCACAAATCAACACAACACTGCAGCAGTATAGATTTGGGGGTGGTGAAGAATAATGACAGTGAGGCTAAAAAAGAGAAAGAAAAGTCCCAGAAGTCCTGCAGGCTTCCTTGCTAAATGCAGCTGAACATAGAGCGCACCTTCTTTACTGCAAAGCAAATACATTAAAAATGTTGAGGAGAGACTAATTGAAAAATACATATTACGGGGACAGCACTGGGACCTGCTTTATTTTTTCAATTAGTCTTGAAAACAAAAAAGATTTCTCTCCTGAAAGCTGTTAAAAATATGGAACGCTTCACGAATTTGCGTGTCATCCTTGCGCAGGGGCCATGCTAATCTTCTCTGTATCGTTCCAATTTTAGTATATGTGCTGCCGAAGCGAGCACACTTTATTGATGAACTGACAATGTTTATAAACTCTCTAAATCTACAGTCTCTAGACATAGGGTGGCCTGGCAGAGATGCTCAGATGGCCAGTACGCATTCAAATCTGAGCCAATGGTCAAAAATGGATGAAGAGTAGCAATCCATTATTCTTCACTGCATTTGTGGTCCAAGACTAAACACACCGTAAGTATGTAGATTATACCAGGTTTGCAAAGGCTCCTGGGTCGGGCTACAGACAAGGAGCATTGTGACGTCACGCTGCCTGTGGAACAGTGATATTAAAGGTGAAACAGCTGCACAGTAGGTTAGGTGAAGGGCTCTGAGAGTGGAAAGGCAGCATGCTTGGGTCCCTGGACAAGGTGAGCTTATGATAATGTGTCTGAATGTTCACCTGTGTTGTAATATTAAACCCCTTATTGTTGTAAACGCCTACTTACTAAGGAGTTCTCAAGCTCAGCCCCACACAGACCTGGAACTGATTATGTTAATGCAAACTATTTAAGAAACTGAGCCTGATCTAAAAGATTTCCTTGGATCTAGGACCATTTCGCCTAGCTTTTAGGTGCTTCCTTCTCCTAAAGTCCTTTGTAAAACTTGGGAAAACCTCACAGAACAGACTTCCAGGAGGTCAGATGGGTTTCCTTGTGCCTTCACACACACATACACACACTTTCTAGCCCACTTAAGGACAAAAGGATGCGTAAGTCTACATAGGGCCAGTGGCGCAATGGATAACGCGTCTGACTACGGATCAGAAGATTGTAGGTTCGACTCCTATCTGGCTCGGAAGGGTTGTAGGTCCCTGTTTGATTATATTCCTGTGGAATTTTTATTTACCTCAGACTTGTTGTAGGTTCAATATTCTCCAGCAGGATTCATCCAGCAGTTGTTCCACGGTAGAGCGCAAGTAATAGGACCACAGCTAGTTAAACGTTTCCCATTTGCTGCTGGACTCTATGTGATGGCCGTCACGTGGTGTGCTGCTTTTGTATTTCAACATGGGTCCCTGATACTCTTAATTGCGAAAAAGCTTGTTGACAAAAGTGTGTGTGCGCGAGGGTCTGTGGACGTAGGCAGGTGTGTGCACTTGAATGCTTACCCATTTACATGTGTGAGAGGAACAAACCAACTCCCTGTGGGCTGCAGGCTTACAACTGGTAGCCCCAGTAGCCAGGCAGAACCACAGGTAAGGAGAGAGAGAAAGTTGGTCCATTATTAGAGAAGGACCATAAGCATCTTGCACTGCTACCTTCTTCCCCTCTCAGCCACGATCGGCCAAGACCTCTCTATTAGGGTAGAGGGTGAACATTTCTTGGACCTCAGAAACTGAGGGATGTAGACCCAATATGTCCTCCAAGCGCCTAGAGACCTGGTGCCCAATCTGGCATGGTGTTTTTCAGCTTACCCGACCAATCCGGTTGCAAGGTGGACTTTAACAATACTGCTAAAAAGGCACTCCCAGACATCCCTGAGGCCTTCATTTGCATAGGCCCTGCCCTTCTCTTTGTCCTGATTCCCACAAATCAACACAACACTGCAGCAGTATAGATTTGGGGGTGGTGAAGAATAATGACAGTGAGGCTAAAAAAGAGAAAGAAAAGTCCCAGAAGTCCTGCAGGCTTCCTTGCTAAATGCAGCTGAACATAGAGCGCACCTTCTTTACTGCAAAGCAAATACATTAAAAATGTTGAGGAGAGACTAATTGAAAAATACATATTACGGGGACAGCACTGGGACCTGCTTTATTTTTTCAATTAGTCTTGAAAACAAAAAAGATTTCTCTCCTGAAAGCTGTTAAAAATATGGAACGCTTCACGAATTTGCGTGTCATCCTTGCGCAGGGGCCATGCTAATCTTCTCTGTATCGTTCCAATTTTAGTATATGTGCTGCCGAAGCGAGCACACTTTATTGATGAACTGACAATGTTTATAAACTCTCTAAATCTACAGTCTCTAGACATAGGGTGGCCTGGCAGAGATGCTCAGATGCCCAGTACGCATTCAAATCTGAGCCAATGGTCAAAAATGTATGAAGAGTAGCAATCCATTATTCTTCACTGCATTTGTGGTCCTAGACTAAACACACCGTAAGTATGTAGATTATACCAGGTTTGCAAAGGCTCCTGGGTCGGGCTACAGACAAGGAGCATTGTGACGTCACGCTGCCTGTGGAACAGTGATATTAAAGGTGAAACAGCTGCACAGTAGGTTAGGTGAAGGGCTCTGAGAGTGGAAAGGCAGCATGCTTGGGTCCCTGGACAAGGTGAGCTTATGATAATGTGTCTGAATGTTCACCTGTGTTGTAATATTAAACCCCTTATTGTTGTAAACGCCTACTTACTAAGGAGTTCTCAAGCTCAGCCCCACACAGACCTGGAACTGATTATGTTAATGCAAACTATTTAAGAAACTGAGCCTGATCTAAAAGATTTCCTTGGATCTAGGACCATTTCGCCTAGCTTTTAGGTGCTTCCTTCTCCTAAAGTCCTTTGTAAAACTTGGGAAAACCTCACAGAACAGACTTCCAGGAGGTCAGATGGGTTCCCTTGTGCCTTCACACACACATACACACACTTTCTAGCCCACTTAAGGACAAAAGGATGCGTAAGTCTACATAGGGCCAGTGGTGCAATGGATAACGTGTCTGACTACGGATCAGAAGATTGTAGGTTCGACTCCTATCTGGCTCGGAAGGGTTGTAGGTCCCTGTTTGATTATATTCCTGTGGAATTTTTATTTACCTCAGACTTGTTGTAGGTTCAATATTCTCCAGCAGGACTCATCCAGCAGTTGTTCCACGGTAGAGCGCAAGTAATAGGACCACAGCTAGTTAAACGTTTCCCATTTGCTGCTGGACTCTATGTGATGGCCGTCACGTGGTGTGCTGCTTTTGTATTTCAACATGGGTCCCTGATACTCTTAATTGCGAAAAAGCTTGTTGACAAAAGTGTGTGTGCGCGAGGGTCTGTGGACGTAGGCAGGTGTGTGCACTTGAATGCTTACCCATTTACATGTGTGAGAGGAACAAACCAACTCCCTGTGGGCTGCAGGCTTACAACTGGTAGCCCCAGTAGCCAGGCAGAACCACAGGTAAGGAGAGAGAGAAAGTTGGTCCATTATTAGAGAAGGACCATAAGCATCTTGCACTGCTACCTTCTTCCCCTCTCAGCCACGATCGGCCAAGACCTCTCTATTAGGGTAGAGGGTGAACATTTCTTGGACCTCAGAAACTGAGGGATGTAGACCCAATATGTCCTCCAAGCGCCTAGAGACCTGGTGCCCAATCTGGCATGGTGTTTTTCAGCTTACCCGACCAATCCGGTTGCAAGGTGGACTTTAACAATACTGCTAAAAAGGCACTCCCAGACATCCCTGAGGCCTTCATTTGCATAGGCCCTGCCCTTCTCTTTGTCCTGATTCCCACAAATCAACACAACACTGCAGCAGTATAGATTTGGGGGTGGTGAAGAATAATGACAGTGAGGCTAAAAAAGAGAAAGAAAAGTCCCAGAAGTCCTGCAGGCTTCCTTGCTAAATGCAGCTGAACATAGAGCGCACCTTCTTTACTGCAAAGCAAATACATTAAAAATGTTGAGGAGAGACTAATTGAAAAATACATATTACGGGGACAGCACTGGGACCTGCTTTATTTTTTCAATTAGTCTTGAAAACAAAAAAGATTTCTCTCCTGAAAGCTGTTAAAAATATGGAACGCTTCACGAATTTGCGTGTCATCCTTGCGCAGGGGCCATGCTAATCTTCTCTGTATCGTTCCAATTTTAGTATATGTGCTGCCGAAGCGAGCACACTTTATTGATGAACTGACAATGTTTATAAACTCTCTAAATCTACAGTCTCTAGACATAGGGTGGCCTGGCAGAGATGCTCAGATGGCCAGTACGCATTCAAATCTGAGCCAATGGTCAAAAATGGATGAAGAGTAGCAATCCATTATTCTTCACTGCATTTGTGGTCCAAGACTAAACACACCGTAAGTATGTAGATTATACCAGGTTTGCAAAGGCTCCTGGGTCGGGCTACAGACAAGGAGCATTGTGACGTCACGCTGCCTGTGGAACAGTGATATTAAAGGTGAAACAGCTGCACAGTAGGTTAGGTGAAGGGCTCTGAGAGTGGAAAGGCAGCATGCTTGGGTCCCTGGACAAGGTGAGCTTATGATAATGTGTCTGAATGTTCACCTGTGTTGTAATATTAAACCCCTTATTGTTGTAAACGCCTACTTACTAAGGAGTTCTCAAGCTCAGCCCCACACAGACCTGGAACTGATTATGTTAATGCAAACTATTTAAGAAACTGAGCCTGATCTAAAAGATTTCCTTGGATCTAGGACCATTTCGCCTAGCTTTTAGGTGCTTCCTTCTCCTAAAGTCCTTTGTAAAACTTGGGAAAACCTCACAGAACAGACTTCCAGGAGGTCAGATGGGTTTCCTTGTGCCTTCACACACACATACACACACTTTCTAGCCCACTTAAGGACAAAAGGATGCGTAAGTCTACATAGGGCCAGTGGCGCAATGGATAACGCGTCTGACTACGGATCAGAAGATTGTAGGTTCGACTCCTATCTGGCTCGGAAGGGTTGTAGGTCCCTGTTTGATTATATTCCTGTGGAATTTTTATTTACCTCAGACTTGTTGTAGGTTCAATATTCTCCAGCAGGATTCATCCAGCAGTTGTTCCACGGTAGAGCGCAAGTAATAGGACCACAGCTAGTTAAACGTTTCCCATTTGCTGCTGGACTCTATGTGATGGCCGTCACGTGGTGTGCTGCTTTTGTATTTCAACATGGGTCCCTGATACTCTTAATTGCGAAAAAGCTTGTTGACAAAAGTGTGTGTGCGCGAGGGTCTGTGGACGTAGGCAGGTGTGTGCACTTGAATGCTTACCCATTTACATGTGTGAGAGGAACAAACCAACTCCCTGTGGGCTGCAGGCTTACAACTGGTAGCCCCAGTAGCCAGGCAGAACCACAGGTAAGGAGAGAGAGAAAGTTGGTCCATTATTAGAGAAGGACCATAAGCATCTTGCACTGCTACCTTCTTCCCCTCTCAGCCACGATCGGCCAAGACCTCTCTATTAGGGTAGAGGGTGAACATTTCTTGGACCTCAGAAACTGAGGGATGTAGACCCAATATGTCCTCCAAGCGCCTAGAGACCTGGTGCCCAATCTGGCATGGTGTTTTTCAGCTTACCCGACCAATCCGGTTGCAAGGTGGACTTTAACAATACTGCTAAAAAGGCACTCCCAGACATCCCTGAGGCCTTCATTTGCATAGGCCCTGCCCTTCTCTTTGTCCTGATTCCCACAAATCAACACAACACTGCAGCAGTATAGATTTGGGGGTGGTGAAGAATAATGACAGTGAGGCTAAAAAAGAGAAAGAAAAGTCCCAGAAGTCCTGCAGGCTTCCTTGCTAAATGCAGCTGAACATAGAGCGCACCTTCTTTACTGCAAAGCAAATACATTAAAAATGTTGAGGAGAGACTAATTGAAAAATACATATTACGGGGACAGCACTGGGACCTGCTTTATTTTTTCAATTAGTCTTGAAAACAAAAAAGATTTCTCTCCTGAAAGCTGTTAAAAATATGGAACGCTTCACGAATTTGCGTGTCATCCTTGCGCAGGGGCCATGCTAATCTTCTCTGTATCGTTCCAATTTTAGTATATGTGCTGCCGAAGCGAGCACACTTTATTGATGAACTGACAATGTTTATAAACTCTCTAAATCTACAGTCTCTAGACATAGGGTGGCCTGGCAGAGATGCTCAGATGCCCAGTACGCATTCAAATCTGAGCCAATGGTCAAAAATGTATGAAGAGTAGCAATCCATTATTCTTCACTGCATTTGTGGTCCAAGACTAAACACACCGTAAGTATGTAGATTATACCAGGTTTGCAAAGGCTCCTGGGTCGGGCTACAGACAAGGAGCATTGTGACGTCACGCTGCCTGTGGAACAGTGATATTAAAGGTGAAACAGCTGCACAGTAGGTTAGGTGAAGGGCTCTGAGAGTGGAAAGGCAGCATGCTTGGGTCCCTGGACAAGGTGAGCTTATGATAATGTGTCTGAATGTTCACCTGTGTTGTAATATTAAACCCCTTATTGTTGTAAACGCCTACTTACTAAGGAGTTCTCAAGCTCAGCCCCACACAGACCTGGAACTGATTATGTTAATGCAAACTATTTAAGAAACTGAGCCTGATCTAAAAGATTTCCTTGGATCTAGGACCATTTCGCCTAGCTTTTAGGTGCTTCCTTCTCCTAAAGTCCTTTGTAAAACTTGGGAAAACCTCACAGAACAGACTTCCAGGAGGTCAGATGGGTTCCCTTGTGCCTTCACACACACATACACACACTTTCTAGCCCACTTAAGGACAAAAGGATGCGTAAGTCTACATAGGGCCAGTGGTGCAATGGATAACGTGTCTGACTACGGATCAGAAGATTGTAGGTTCGACTCCTATCTGGCTCGGAAGGGTTGTAGGTCCCTGTTTGATTATATTCCTGTGGAATTTTTATTTACCTCAGACTTGTTGTAGGTTCAATATTCTCCAGCAGGACTCATCCAGCAGTTGTTCCACGGTAGAGCGCAAGTAATAGGACCACAGCTAGTTAAACGTTTCCCATTTGCTGCTGGACTCTATGTGATGGCCGTCACGTGGTGTGCTGCTTTTGTATTTCAACATGGGTCCCTGATACTCTTAATTGCGAAAAAGCTTGTTGACAAAAGTGTGTGTGCGCGAGGGTCTGTGGACGTAGGCAGGTGTGTGCACTTGAATGCTTACCCATTTACATGTGTGAGAGGAACAAACCAACTCCCTGTGGGCTGCAGGCTTACAACTGGTAGCCCCAGTAGCCAGGCAGAACCACAGGTAAGGAGAGAGAGAAAGTTGGTCCATTATTAGAGAAGGACCATAAGCATCTTGCACTGCTACCTTCTTCCCCTCTCAGCCACGATCGGCCAAGACCTCTCTATTAGGGTAGAGGGTGAACATTTCTTGGACCTCAGAAACTGAGGGATGTAGACCCAATATGTCCTCCAAGCGCCTAGAGACCTGGTGCCCAATCTGGCATGGTGTTTTTCAGCTTACCCGACCAATCCGGTTGCAAGGTGGACTTTAACAATACTGCTAAAAAGGCACTCCCAGACATCCCTGAGGCCTTCATTTGCATAGGCCCTGCCCTTCTCTTTGTCCTGATTCCCACAAATCAACACAACACTGCAGCAGTATAGATTTGGGGGTGGTGAAGAATAATGACAGTGAGGCTAAAAAAGAGAAAGAAAAGTCCCAGAAGTCCTGCAGGCTTCCTTGCTAAATGCAGCTGAACATAGAGCGCACCTTCTTTACTGCAAAGCAAATACATTAAAAATGTTGAGGAGAGACTAATTGAAAAATACATATTACGGGGACAGCACTGGGACCTGCTTTATTTTTTCAATTAGTCTTGAAAACAAAAAAGATTTCTCTCCTGAAAGCTGTTAAAAATATGGAACGCTTCACGAATTTGCGTGTCATCCTTGCGCAGGGGCCATGCTAATCTTCTCTGTATCGTTCCAATTTTAGTATATGTGCTGCCGAAGCGAGCACACTTTATTGATGAACTGACAATGTTTATAAACTCTCTAAATCTACAGTCTCTAGACATAGGGTGGCCTGGCAGAGATGCTCAGATGGCCAGTACGCATTCAAATCTGAGCCAATGGTCAAAAATGGATGAAGAGTAGCAATCCATTATTCTTCACTGCATTTGTGGTCCAAGACTAAACACACCGTAAGTATGTAGATTATACCAGGTTTGCAAAGGCTCCTGGGTCGGGCTACAGACAAGGAGCATTGTGACGTCACGCTGCCTGTGGAACAGTGATATTAAAGGTGAAACAGCTGCACAGTAGGTTAGGTGAAGGGCTCTGAGAGTGGAAAGGCAGCATGCTTGGGTCCCTGGACAAGGTGAGCTTATGATAATGTGTCTGAATGTTCACCTGTGTTGTAATATTAAACCCCTTATTGTTGTAAACGCCTACTTACTAAGGAGTTCTCAAGCTCAGCCCCACACAGACCTGGAACTGATTATGTTAATGCAAACTATTTAAGAAACTGAGCCTGATCTAAAAGATTTCCTTGGATCTAGGACCATTTCGCCTAGCTTTTAGGTGCTTCCTTCTCCTAAAGTCCTTTGTAAAACTTGGGAAAACCTCACAGAACAGACTTCCAGGAGGTCAGATGGGTTTCCTTGTGCCTTCACACACACATACACACACTTTCTAGCCCACTTAAGGACAAAAGGATGCGTAAGTCTACATAGGGCCAGTGGCGCAATGGATAACGCGTCTGACTACGGATCAGAAGATTGTAGGTTCGACTCCTATCTGGCTCGGAAGGGTTGTAGGTCCCTGTTTGATTATATTCCTGTGGAATTTTTATTTACCTCAGACTTGTTGTAGGTTCAATATTCTCCAGCAGGATTCATCCAGCAGTTGTTCCACGGTAGAGCGCAAGTAATAGGACCACAGCTAGTTAAACGTTTCCCATTTGCTGCTGGACTCTATGTGATGGCCGTCACGTGGTGTGCTGCTTTTGTATTTCAACATGGGTCCCTGATACTCTTAATTGCGAAAAAGCTTGTTGACAAAAGTGTGTGTGCGCGAGGGTCTGTGGACGTAGGCAGGTGTGTGCACTTGAATGCTTACCCATTTACATGTGTGAGAGGAACAAACCAACTCCCTGTGGGCTGCAGGCTTACAACTGGTAGCCCCAGTAGCCAGGCAGAACCACAGGTAAGGAGAGAGAGAAAGTTGGTCCATTATTAGAGAAGGACCATAAGCATCTTGCACTGCTACCTTCTTCCCCTCTCAGCCACGATCGGCCAAGACCTCTCTATTAGGGTAGAGGGTGAACATTTCTTGGACCTCAGAAACTGAGGGATGTAGACCCAATATGTCCTCCAAGCGCCTAGAGACCTGGTGCCCAATCTGGCATGGTGTTTTTCAGCTTACCCGACCAATCCGGTTGCAAGGTGGACTTTAACAATACTGCTAAAAAGGCACTCCCAGACATCCCTGAGGCCTTCATTTGCATAGGCCCTGCCCTTCTCTTTGTCCTGATTCCCACAAATCAACACAACACTGCAGCAGTATAGATTTGGGGGTGGTGAAGAATAATGACAGTGAGGCTAAAAAAGAGAAAGAAAAGTCCCAGAAGTCCTGCAGGCTTCCTTGCTAAATGCAGCTGAACATAGAGCGCACCTTCTTTACTGCAAAGCAAATACATTAAAAATGTTGAGGAGAGACTAATTGAAAAATACATATTACGGGGACAGCACTGGGACCTGCTTTATTTTTTCAATTAGTCTTGAAAACAAAAAAGATTTCTCTCCTGAAAGCTGTTAAAAATATGGAACGCTTCACGAATTTGCGTGTCATCCTTGCGCAGGGGCCATGCTAATCTTCTCTGTATCGTTCCAATTTTAGTATATGTGCTGCCGAAGCGAGCACACTTTATTGATGAACTGACAATGTTTATAAACTCTCTAAATCTACAGTCTCTAGACATAGGGTGGCCTGGCAGAGATGCTCAGATGCCCAGTACGCATTCAAATCTGAGCCAATGGTCAAAAATGTATGAAGAGTAGCAATCCATTATTCTTCACTGCATTTGTGGTCCTAGACTAAACACACCGTAAGTATGTAGATTATACCAGGTTTGCAAAGGCTCCTGGGTCGGGCTACAGACAAGGAGCATTGTGACGTCACGCTGCCTGTGGAACAGTGATATTAAAGGTGAAACAGCTGCACAGTAGGTTAGGTGAAGGGCTCTGAGAGTGGAAAGGCAGCATGCTTGGGTCCCTGGACAAGGTGAGCTTATGATAATGTGTCTGAATGTTCACCTGTGTTGTAATATTAAACCCCTTATTGTTGTAAACGCCTACTTACTAAGGAGTTCTCAAGCTCAGCCCCACACAGACCTGGAACTGATTATGTTAATGCAAACTATTTAAGAAACTGAGCCTGATCTAAAAGATTTCCTTGGATCTAGGACCATTTCGCCTAGCTTTTAGGTGCTTCCTTCTCCTAAAGTCCTTTGTAAAACTTGGGAAAACCTCACAGAACAGACTTCCAGGAGGTCAGATGGGTTCCCTTGTGCCTTCACACACACATACACACACTTTCTAGCCCACTTAAGGACAAAAGGATGCGTAAGTCTACATAGGGCCAGTGGTGCAATGGATAACGTGTCTGACTACGGATCAGAAGATTGTAGGTTCGACTCCTATCTGGCTCGGAAGGGTTGTAGGTCCCTGTTTGATTATATTCCTGTGGAATTTTTATTTACCTCAGACTTGTTGTAGGTTCAATATTCTCCAGCAGGACTCATCCAGCAGTTGTTCCACGGTAGAGCGCAAGTAATAGGACCACAGCTAGTTAAACGTTTCCCATTTGCTGCTGGACTCTATGTGATGGCCGTCACGTGGTGTGCTGCTTTTGTATTTCAACATGGGTCCCTGATACTCTTAATTGCGAAAAAGCTTGTTGACAAAAGTGTGTGTGCGCGAGGGTCTGTGGACGTAGGCAGGTGTGTGCACTTGAATGCTTACCCATTTACATGTGTGAGAGGAACAAACCAACTCCCTGTGGGCTGCAGGCTTACAACTGGTAGCCCCAGTAGCCAGGCAGAACCACAGGTAAGGAGAGAGAGAAAGTTGGTCCATTATTAGAGAAGGACCATAAGCATCTTGCACTGCTACCTTCTTCCCCTCTCAGCCACGATCGGCCAAGACCTCTCTATTAGGGTAGAGGGTGAACATTTCTTGGACCTCAGAAACTGAGGGATGTAGACCCAATATGTCCTCCAAGCGCCTAGAGACCTGGTGCCCAATCTGGCATGGTGTTTTTCAGCTTACCCGACCAATCCGGTTGCAAGGTGGACTTTAACAATACTGCTAAAAAGGCACTCCCAGACATCCCTGAGGCCTTCATTTGCATAGGCCCTGCCCTTCTCTTTGTCCTGATTCCCACAAATCAACACAACACTGCAGCAGTATAGATTTGGGGGTGGTGAAGAATAATGACAGTGAGGCTAAAAAAGAGAAAGAAAAGTCCCAGAAGTCCTGCAGGCTTCCTTGCTAAATGCAGCTGAACATAGAGCGCACCTTCTTTACTGCAAAGCAAATACATTAAAAATGTTGAGGAGAGACTAATTGAAAAATACATATTACGGGGACAGCACTGGGACCTGCTTTATTTTTTCAATTAGTCTTGAAAACAAAAAAGATTTCTCTCCTGAAAGCTGTTAAAAATATGGAACGCTTCACGAATTTGCGTGTCATCCTTGCGCAGGGGCCATGCTAATCTTCTCTGTATCGTTCCAATTTTAGTATATGTGCTGCCGAAGCGAGCACACTTTATTGATGAACTGACAATGTTTATAAACTCTCTAAATCTACAGTCTCTAGACATAGGGTGGCCTGGCAGAGATGCTCAGATGGCCAGTACGCATTCAAATCTGAGCCAATGGTCAAAAATGGATGAAGAGTAGCAATCCATTATTCTTCACTGCATTTGTGGTCCAAGACTAAACACACCGTAAGTATGTAGATTATACCAGGTTTGCAAAGGCTCCTGGGTCGGGCTACAGACAAGGAGCATTGTGACGTCACGCTGCCTGTGGAACAGTGATATTAAAGGTGAAACAGCTGCACAGTAGGTTAGGTGAAGGGCTCTGAGAGTGGAAAGGCAGCATGCTTGGGTCCCTGGACAAGGTGAGCTTATGATAATGTGTCTGAATGTTCACCTGTGTTGTAATATTAAACCCCTTATTGTTGTAAACGCCTACTTACTAAGGAGTTCTCAAGCTCAGCCCCACACAGACCTGGAACTGATTATGTTAATGCAAACTATTTAAGAAACTGAGCCTGATCTAAAAGATTTCCTTGGATCTAGGACCATTTCGCCTAGCTTTTAGGTGCTTCCTTCTCCTAAAGTCCTTTGTAAAACTTGGGAAAACCTCACAGAACAGACTTCCAGGAGGTCAGATGGGTTTCCTTGTGCCTTCACACACACATACACACACTTTCTAGCCCACTTAAGGACAAAAGGATGCGTAAGTCTACATAGGGCCAGTGGCGCAATGGATAACGCGTCTGACTACGGATCAGAAGATTGTAGGTTCGACTCCTATCTGGCTCGGAAGGGTTGTAGGTCCCTGTTTGATTATATTCCTGTGGAATTTTTATTTACCTCAGACTTGTTGTAGGTTCAATATTCTCCAGCAGGATTCATCCAGCAGTTGTTCCACGGTAGAGCGCAAGTAATAGGACCACAGCTAGTTAAACGTTTCCCATTTGCTGCTGGACTCTATGTGATGGCCGTCACGTGGTGTGCTGCTTTTGTATTTCAACATGGGTCCCTGATACTCTTAATTGCGAAAAAGCTTGTTGACAAAAGTGTGTGTGCGCGAGGGTCTGTGGACGTAGGCAGGTGTGTGCACTTGAATGCTTACCCATTTACATGTGTGAGAGGAACAAACCAACTCCCTGTGGGCTGCAGGCTTACAACTGGTAGCCCCAGTAGCCAGGCAGAACCACAGGTAAGGAGAGAGAGAAAGTTGGTCCATTATTAGAGAAGGACCATAAGCATCTTGCACTGCTACCTTCTTCCCCTCTCAGCCACGATCGGCCAAGACCTCTCTATTAGGGTAGAGGGTGAACATTTCTTGGACCTCAGAAACTGAGGGATGTAGACCCAATATGTCCTCCAAGCGCCTAGAGACCTGGTGCCCAATCTGGCATGGTGTTTTTCAGCTTACCCGACCAATCCGGTTGCAAGGTGGACTTTAACAATACTGCTAAAAAGGCACTCCCAGACATCCCTGAGGCCTTCATTTGCATAGGCCCTGCCCTTCTCTTTGTCCTGATTCCCACAAATCAACACAACACTGCAGCAGTATAGATTTGGGGGTGGTGAAGAATAATGACAGTGAGGCTAAAAAAGAGAAAGAAAAGTCCCAGAAGTCCTGCAGGCTTCCTTGCTAAATGCAGCTGAACATAGAGCGCACCTTCTTTACTGCAAAGCAAATACATTAAAAATGTTGAGGAGAGACTAATTGAAAAATACATATTACGGGGACAGCACTGGGACCTGCTTTATTTTTTCAATTAGTCTTGAAAACAAAAAAGATTTCTCTCCTGAAAGCTGTTAAAAATATGGAACGCTTCACGAATTTGCGTGTCATCCTTGCGCAGGGGCCATGCTAATCTTCTCTGTATCGTTCCAATTTTAGTATATGTGCTGCCGAAGCGAGCACACTTTATTGATGAACTGACAATGTTTATAAACTCTCTAAATCTACAGTCTCTAGACATAGGGTGGCCTGGCAGAGATGCTCAGATGCCCAGTACGCATTCAAATCTGAGCCAATGGTCAAAAATGTATGAAGAGTAGCAATCCATTATTCTTCACTGCATTTGTGGTCCTAGACTAAACACACCGTAAGTATGTAGATTATACCAGGTTTGCAAAGGCTCCTGGGTCGGGCTACAGACAAGGAGCATTGTGACGTCACGCTGCCTGTGGAACAGTGATATTAAAGGTGAAACAGCTGCACAGTAGGTTAGGTGAAGGGCTCTGAGAGTGGAAAGGCAGCATGCTTGGGTCCCTGGACAAGGTGAGCTTATGATAATGTGTCTGAATGTTCACCTGTGTTGTAATATTAAACCCCTTATTGTTGTAAACGCCTACTTACTAAGGAGTTCTCAAGCTCAGCCCCACACAGACCTGGAACTGATTATGTTAATGCAAACTATTTAAGAAACTGAGCCTGATCTAAAAGATTTCCTTGGATCTAGGACCATTTCGCCTAGCTTTTAGGTGCTTCCTTCTCCTAAAGTCCTTTGTAAAACTTGGGAAAACCTCACAGAACAGACTTCCAGGAGGTCAGATGGGTTCCCTTGTGCCTTCACACACACATACACACACTTTCTAGCCCACTTAAGGACAAAAGGATGCGTAAGTCTACATAGGGCCAGTGGTGCAATGGATAACGCGTCTGACTACGGATCAGAAGATTGTAGGTTCGACTCCTATCTGGCTCGGAAGGGTTGTAGGTCCCTGTTTGATTATATTCCTGTGGAATTTTTATTTACCTCAGACTTGTTGTAGGTTCAATATTCTCCAGCAGGACTCATCCAGCAGTTGTTCCACGGTAGAGCGCAAGTAATAGGACCACAGCTAGTTAAACGTTTCCCATTTGCTGCTGGACTCTATGTGATGGCCGTCACGTGGTGTGCTGCTTTTGTATTTCAACATGGGTCCCTGATACTCTTAATTGCGAAAAAGCTTGTTGACAAAAGTGTGTGTGCGCGAGGGTCTGTGGACGTAGGCAGGTGTGTGCACTTGAATGCTTACCCATTTACATGTGTGAGAGGAACAAACCAACTCCCTGTGGGCTGCAGGCTTACAACTGGTAGCCCCAGTAGCCAGGCAGAACCACAGGTAAGGAGAGAGAGAAAGTTGGTCCA